>NC_047085.1:222497610-222797651 GCF_902459505.1 Geotrypetes seraphini
TATAAAGCTCAACTGAGTATAATAAATGTGTCACAGCACACTTTTAAGCACTCTGCTTCTTCTTTCTCTTTTCCCCTCCTTAAATGACACATCATGTTCTGCAAAAGCCTAGAAATTAGCTCGGTCAATTTATTTCCATTCTCTCTACAGCTGGTGTACTTGCTGAACAAAATATGCAATTTGAGCAATTGGGCAGGGAGTAAAGTAAAGGCCTCTTGTACTCAGTTACTAGGTCACCTCTGGCTGATCAAAAATGTGACACTTCTCCACACAATGGGAGCAAATGATATATCTTACTGTGGGTCTCCAGCATAACTCAGCTGGGCAGGCCGGATCCCAAAATGCACAATCACAGGAAAGGTGATCACATCTGGGCTAGGCTGCTCACGATCCAGATGATCAATACGCACTGAACTGGGCTTCTAAAAAAAACCCAGAAAGAAAAAGTTTAACACAATTGGCACTCCACTTATTCTTCACTAATTAAATACAATATGCTTTTCTTCAAATTAATAAATTCACTTCACAAGGTCATACATTACTTGGGGAGGAGTGGTAGAGATCTTATGCAAAGATTTTAGCAACAGTAGCATTTTTTATCTTTATTCATTTTTTTTTGTGTTACAACAAGTGTTACAAATGAACTCAATAAAAACTTAAATACACACTTGACTAACTCATATATTAATATCAAGTTTAACATTACTATAATAATCCCCTGTCCCACCCTCCTTCCCAATCAATAATACATAAATCAATTTTATTGTACAATCTTTAAATATTAATTTAATATGTAATAATCAAAAATTGAAAAACCCACCCCATTCCCCTCTTTACAATTATCTTATCATGGGAAAAGTTCATTAGAGAAATCATGTTAACGGTCTTCAGATATTTCCAAGTTTTATTTATAGGAAAAATTATCCTTCTTTACAAAAATCGGTTAATGGTCCCCATATTTTTTTAAATTTATTCATGTATCCTTTGTGTGTTGCAATAGCGAGTTCCATTTTATATATGTGGCATACCGAATTCCACCAGAACATATAATTCAATCTATCATGTTGTTTCCAATTGAATGTAATTTGTTGTATTGCGATTCCAGTTAAAATAAATAAAAGTTTGTTATTACTGGATGAAATTTGGCTTTTTGCTCTCATGGTTGTTCCAAATAATATAGTATCATATGTCAAGGCTACCGGATTTTCTAACATTCTGTTAATTTGGGGCCAAATTGATTTCCAGAATGATAGGATAAATGGACAAAAGAATAAAAGATGATCTAATGTCCCAATTTCAATATGACAGTGCCAGCATCTATTTGATCTTGAACTATCTATTTTTTGTAAACGAGTAGGGGTCCAAAAAGCTCTATGAAGAAGAAAAAACCAAGTTTGTCTCATAGATGCTGACACTGTACATTTTAGCCTCCAAGACCAAAGTCGTGGCCATTGAGATGCACTAATTTGGTGTTTTATCTCAATGCTCCAAATGTCTTTAAGACCATTTTTTGGTTTTTTATTTATATATCCGGATATTAATTTATACCACTGTGCGGCTTTGTGACCTATTGAGTCCATATGGAAACATAAGAATTCCAAACTGTGATATTTAGCGAGATCTTTCCATTCAGGGAACCCTTTCTGAATAGATTGCTTCAATTGCAACCATTTAAAATATTGTGTTTTATTGAGACCAAATTTTTGTTGCAATTGTGAAAACTCCAGCAATTTATCATTTTTAATTACATCATCCAAAGTGCGAATGCCTGCTATCATCCAATGTTTCCAGATGACTTTAAAACCGCCAATTTTGATCTTGGGGTTTAGCCATATAGTTTGGTTGGTTGATTTACTAATTGGAATTTGAGTAAGATTACTTATGTATTTTAGAGTTTTCCAGGTATCCATAAATATTTTATGATCTTTGTATAACCTTGGCATTTTGATACTAATTACATGATTAAGACGTAATGGAAACATAAGCCTCCATTCTAGCCAAAACCAGTCTGGAATATTATCAGTGGGCTCTGGGAGGATCCAATACATACCATGACGTAAGATATAGGCTTGATGATACCTATAAAAGTTGGGAAAATTTACCCCTCCCTCTTTAATTGGTCTTTGTAATGACGCTAGAGCAATTCTTGGTTTTTTATTAAGCCATATAAATTTTGTCAAAGTCCTATTTATTTTTGTATAAAAAGAATCTTGAA
Source organism: Geotrypetes seraphini (assembly GCF_902459505.1). Lineage (NCBI taxonomy): Eukaryota > Metazoa > Chordata > Amphibia > Gymnophiona > Dermophiidae > Geotrypetes > Geotrypetes seraphini. Next base: position 222,499,826 of record NC_047085.1, read on the forward strand.
AAAAAACTGGAATCATCCCCATTTGGTAACATACTACCGGTAAAATCATCATTTTTACAGTTTGTACTCTTCCCCACCAAGATAAATGCAAAGGATTCCATTGCTCACACATTTCTATTATTTTTTGTAATAAGCATTTTTCATTAATTTTCATTGTTTCATCTACTGTTTTTGTTATCAAAATTCCAAGGTATTTAATATATTCTTCCTTCCAAACAAAAGGGAATGTTTTAAATAATCCTTTTGTACAATGTATATTTAGTGGAAGAATCTCTGATTTGTTCCAATTAATTTTATATCCTGAAAAATTTCCAAATTTCTCAATCAATTCAAGTAGATGTGGAATGGTGGATTCTGGATTCTTCAGATATAGTAATAAATCATCTGCATAAGCAGATATCTTATATTCCTTATCTGAATGAGATATACCCTGTATCTCCTTAGCTTGTTGGATGGCTAATATTAAGGGTTCTAAAACAATATCAAACAGCAAAGGGGATAAGGGACATCCTTGTCTAACTCCTCTCTGTAGATTAAATTTTTCTGAAAACGTATTATTAATATATAGTCTAGCAGAGGGGGAGCTATACATTGTTTGTATCATTTGTATAAATCCAGGACCTATACCAAACCATTCCATTGCTTGATACATAAAAGGCCATTCTACTCTATCAAAGGCCTTTTCTGCATCTAATGAAATTGCAAAAGTAGGTTCATTCATTTTCTTTGTTAAATATAACATATGGAATGTTAATCTAGTATTGTGAGATGAATGTCTTTGAGCAACGAATCCTGTTTGATGCATACCTATTATATGGGGAAGAGCTTTAGCTAATCTTAGCGCAAGTATTTTTGCTAATAATTTTCCATCTACATTTATTAAAGATATTGGTCTATAGTTTGAGACCAAAGTGGGATCTTTATTGGACTTTGGCAAAACAATAGTCAAAGATTCTGCTATAGTGCCTTTAATACAACCTTTATTGAGCTGATATTGATAAAGATTTAATAAATAGGGTAATAAAAAATTTTGAAATGTTTTATAAAATTCCACTGTATATCCATCACCACCTGGAGCGGATCCAACTCTAAGGGACTTCAAAGCTGTTCCTAATTCTTTTAGTGATATTGGTTCTTCCAAACTTCGTTTTATATGTTCAGGAATTTTTGGACCCTCTAACATTTTTAAAAATTCAAAACCATCTTTTTCTTTATTTAGATAATTTTCGGAAGAATAAAGAGATTTATAAAATTTTAAGAATTGTTTTAAAATTGGTTCAATTTGTGTAAATGTATTTCCATTTTCATCTTTTATTGCTATTAATTTTGTTTTTCTTTTTTTCGCTTTAAGATAATTTGCCAATATTCTTCCTGATTTGTTTGAATTACCATAGTACAATGTTTGTTGAGAAAATAAATCTTTCCTAATCATCTTAGATGAGATCTCATTATATTTACCTTTTAATTTTAATAATTCTTGTTGAATAGAATATTCCCATTTTTCTATAAGTTTTGATTCTAAATTTTTAATCTCTTTTTCTAAGATTAAAAATTGTTTTTTAATTTGTTTTTTTAGAAAAGCCGAATAAGAAATTATTTGTCCTCTAATTGATGCCTTAAAAGCATCCCATAAAATTTCTCTGTTAATATCATCATTATCATTTATTTGAAAAAATTCTTTCATTTTTGTTAGGAGATTTTCACAAAAGTTTTGGTCAACCAACAGTGTATTATCCATTTTCCAAATTGGTCTGTTATTATTTTGATCTGTAGTTTTAATTTTGATCCACACTCCACCATGGTCAGATAGAATAATTGGATCAATGGCTGCTTGTGTCACTTGATGTGCAAGATGATTTGAAGTAAAGATATAATCTATTCTTGAAAAGGAATTGTGAACATGAGAACAGAAAGAAAATTCCCGACCATCAAAATGAAGTATTCTCCATATATCTATTAAATCACAAGATTGAATCAAATTATCTAGTCCCATAGATTTCATAACTCTACTTGGGTTTTTATCTAATAAAGGATCCATTACAGCATTGAAGTCCCCTGCTACTATAAGATTTGAAGTAGCCAGTGGTATGATCATTTGTTGAAGAGTTTTAAAGAATTCATTTTGGTTCGAATTAGGGGCGTATATATTGATTAACGTCATGGTAGTATTTCCCATATTCATTTCCACCATTATCCATCTTCCATGAATATCTGAAGCTTTTAGTTTAAATGAAGCAGAGCATTTTTTATTAATTAAAATAGCAACACCTGCTTTTTTCCCTATAGCTGGTGAGAAAAAACACTGTTTGACCCAGCCTCCTTCTAGCTTACTAGATTCTATATGTGAGAGGTGGGTCTCTTGTATAAGGCATATATCTGCATCTTGCCTTTTTAAAAATGATAGTGCTTTTTTCCTTTTTATCATATGATTTAGACCGTTAACATTTAAAGATATAATTTTAATATCCATTTATTTTTAAATTTTCAGGTATTAAATTATGTATATTTTCCCAATGTTTTAAGTATTTCATTTCTCTTTTTTCCTTTACACCCATGATTACCTTATATATTTCCTTATTATTCCCTCCCATCCCTTTTATCCCTCCCTTCCCTCCCTTATTAATTACGAAAACTTGGATACGCAGGTTGAGGTTAGATTTAGATAACTCCCACAAGCTATTAATAATTATCTAAAGTACTACCATCTTTTCTCTATTTCTGTATATTTTCTCTTATTTTATTATTAATTATAAGAATAAGTAAAAAGTTTTTCATTCTTATATATTGAAAGATTATTTTCTATATTTATATGTCTTTGAATCCATAAGAATGATTATATTACATTACTTATATCTGAGAACATTTCAATTATAATTCATTTCTTTTCAGGTGGTAAATTATTTTTACTTTAAAAAGCTTTCATACCTGGGTATAATACGTTTATCATGTTAAGAGCATTCGAATTTAGCCTCTTTCCACAGAACTGTAACTAGAGTCTTCAGCACAGGAATTCCCTCATCTCTTATGCTCAATATTTTCCTATGATTCACGAGAGAGTTGTCAATTAAGAGAAGCTAATAATCCCATCAGTGTTCTATTCATGAGCCTAGACCCTAATTCAAACTAGAGAATGGCATGGAGACGAATCTGTTCCTTTCCTTCAGGAACTAAATTTCCTTATCTCGTCTTTGCCCCATTGTTGTAAGCTCTGTCTCAATAGCATACTCTCCAGACACTTATGATTTTAAAGTATCTGAGGCCTGTGTAGACGAGAGTGAAGTCCTGTGCCAAAAACTCCCCTTATATCTCCCGTAGAGGATTGCCAGGTTGAACAAATTGTCTATAAAGATGAAACATGAAATTTGAGATATATATATGTAAAAAACTTTTCAGGCAATCTTTGCGTTTCAGATATATTCTTTTCATATATATCGTATTTAAAACGCATTTTAATGTATTTGAAACGCAAAATTAAACCTGAAGTACCGCCTTCAACAGGAAATATAACAAACCAATCACTTCGTCTTTTTTATAATCTTCTCTGTGATTGAAGGATGATTCTCCTTCTCACCATTACTCCGCCTTCAAAGTTTCTCAACTAATCAGTACATCTTTAAGTTTGTTGAAAAAACTTTCTTCGTCATCATTTGAGTTCGGAGATGTGTTTCAATTCATTTTCGTTTCTGCTAGTAAGTTTATTCTATTTATTCTATGTAGAATTCTAGAATTTTTGTATTTTTTCCGTTTTCTTGTTTTCCATGGAGAATGTTGCAAGTTGTTTAAGTCTTTAATTCGATCCTTGTGTGTTCTTTTTTCCATTGCTTTCCGTTCCGATATAATCTGTAACCGCTGTTCTTTTATTGAAATTCGTTATCATATAAGTCAAAGTTTTCACAAATTGGTCAGTAGTCTTTAGTATGAACCCATTAAATGTTCTTTAGATTGTCATAGGTTGCTCCAGTTGATTCATAAATTCCTGTAGTTTTTTTGGATCCGTAAAGTTTTGCGTTTTGTTAGCAATGGTAACCTTCATAATCGCCGGGTAAAGGAGCCCAAATCTAGCTCCTAGAGATCTTAGTTGTGGTCTCATATCTAAGAATTGTTTTCTTCTTGTTGCTGTTTCTTTTGCAAAGTCCGGGACAATGTATATTTTTGAATCTTGGCATTTAAGATTTTTTATTTCCTTGGCTATTTGGCATATTTCAATTGCTTGTTGATGTCTTAAAAGTTTGAAAATTAAAGTTCTTGGACCTGTTTGAGTGTTATTTCTTTGTGTTGGAATCCTATGAGCTCTTTCAATTTCCAGTTCCGTTTTAAATTTCAGTGGTAGTATTTTAGGTAGAAATTTTTCAAGAAATGCAATCGGATCATTCTTTTCCACTCCTTCAGGTAATCCGATTATTCTTAAATTATTCCGTCTTTCACGATTCCGGCTGTCTTCAAGATTTTTTTTTATCTCTGTTATTTCTTTCCATATGATTTTGCTGTGATTCATATCTGTATTTAATTGTTCTGTAATATCTTCTAATGTTGAAATTCTATTTTCTGTGATGTCCACTCTTTTAGTTAGGATTGCAGCATCTTCCATTGCTTTTTGTAGTTTTTTGTTACTATCTAAGACAATTTCTTTTATTTGTCTTAGTTCTTCCATAACATCCAGATTTTTTTCTGTTGGTAATGGGATTTTAGAGGGTGTACCTGGCTCTGGTTTCGACCTCTTATTGCTTCCCGATGTTCCAGCTCCCAAATCAGCTTTATTTTGTTTAGTTGAAGTCATATTTCAATATATATTTTTTTTTTTTTTTTTTTTAAATATTTGGTAGTAATTCTTTTTAATATGTTTGCATATAAGGAGCTATTTGTTTATCCAACCATCCGTCCAAGCCACGCCCCCTTTTTTTTTTTTTTTTTTTTTTTTTTTCCAGTACTCTTAAAGCAACTGTAAATTATTTGTCTCAAGTTCTATTACTGTGAGTGAAAAAAATGTCGGTAGTCTTTCTTTCTCTTTCTTCTTCTTCAAGCCTTATCTCCTTCAAGCCTTATCGTTGTTGACATTTAGCTTCAGCGTTGAAAGAAAAAAAAAATTTGTAGCCCCTTTTTTCCCTTTTTTGGCTCTCCTCTTATAAGCCCAATCGCAGCTTCTACCATGGAGAGCAATATTCCATCCAGTATATTTTTACTTTAGTCTTTTGAAGTATATGTATATGTATTTTCAGCGTCTCTCAATTGCCTCGACGCTATCCCTCTTCAGGTTAGAGAAATCGTTAATCCTTTTATTTGTCTTTTCTCACAGCCCAAGCGCTGAAAAAAAAAAAACTACAATCTCCTATATCTGAATCTTTTTAATCACAGCAGTGGAGATTGACATTTATATTTATATTTATCCTTCACAATTTTTCGAAGTTAGCAGCAGCAAGGAAATAGAGATTCATTCATTTATTAGCCAGCAAGGAAATAGTTAAAAAAAACCGTTGCCAAGTAGATTCTACTGCAGACCTCGCTTCATCTCCGGCAGAGGATAGTCATTTCAAAACAGCCTATCTCTTTAGCATGACAGGCATCAGGCATCAGGCACTTCACAAACAAAACAAAAAACTTTTATCTCTGTCGCTAGGCAGTTCCGGCAGCTTCAGACTCCGTCGATCTCCAGCCCTCTGCACCTCGCTTCTCAGGAAGTAGAAACGGCACTTCTGTCCTTTTATTTTCACTTTTAAAACGTTTCTCCGACTTAACCAAGGAGGTAGATTTCAATTTATATAACTTTCAAGAACTTTCTTTGGTAGTTTTTTCTGAAAAAAGCTTGTTTCTACGGAGCTTCCTCTTCACCCAACCGTCATCATTCGCGTCCAAGCCACGCCCCCCAACAGTAGCATTTTTTAAATAATCTGTCTTGTCCCCAAATAAACAGAAATGTGTCTGGGAGACTTGATAGACTAATGCATTTAGAGTACATAAAGCACAGTTACTTACCGTAACAGGTGTTATCCAGGGACAGCAGGCAGATATTCTTAACGCATGGGTGACGTCACCGACGGAGCCCCGGTACGGACACTTTTAACTAGAAAGTTCTAGTTGGCCGCACCGCGCATGCGCGAGTGCCTTCCCGCCCGACGGAGGAGTGCGTGGTCCCCAGTTAAGATAAGCCAGCTAAGAAGCCAACCCGGGGAGGTGGGTGGGACGTAAGAATATCTGCCTGCTGTCCCTGGATAACACCTGTTACGGTAAGTAACTGTGCTTTATCCCAGGACAAGCAGGCAGCATATTCTTAACGCATGGGTGACCTCCAAGCTAATAGAGAGGGAGGAGGGATGGTTGGCCATTAGGAAAATAAATTTTGTAACACAGATTGGCCGAAGTGTCCATCCCATCTGGAGAAGGCATCCAGACAGTAGTGGGCAGTGAACGTGTGAACTGAGGAACAAGTGGCAGCCTTGCAGATCTCCTCGATGGGCGTGGAGCGGAGGAAAGCCACAGAAGCAGCCATAGCTCTGACCCTGTGGGCCGTGACAGCACCTTCCAGTGAGACATCGGCCCGAGCATAACAGAACGCAATGCAGGCAGCAAGCCAGTTGGAAAGCGTCCGTTTAGAGACAGGACGACCTAGACAGTTAGGGTCGAAGGACAAAAAGAGCTGAGGTGACGAGCGGTGTGCCCTGGTACGGTCAAGGTAGTAAGCAAGGGCACGCTTACAGTCCAGCGTGTGCAATGCCTGTTCCCCAGGATGAGAATGGGGCTTAGGGAAAAAGACAGGCAACACAATGGACTGGTTGAGATGAAATTCCGAGACCACCTTGGGAAGGAATTTAGGATGGGTACGCAGAACCACCTTGTCATGGTGAAAAACAGTGAAAGGTGGGTCAGCAACCAGTGCATGCAGCTCACTAACCCTCCTGGCAGAGGTGATGGCAATGAGGAAAAGCACCTTCCATGTAAGAAATTTGAGTGAAGATGTGGCAAGAGGCTCAAACGGAGGTTTCATGAGGGCTGATAAAACCACATTCAGGTCCCAGACGACTGGAGGAGGCTTCAGAGGTGGTTTGACATTGAGGAGGCCTCTTATGAACCGGGAAACCAGTGGATGAGCCGTGAGAGGTTTTCCGAGGATAGGCTCATGAAACGCAGTGATGGCCATGAGGTGGACTCTGATTTAGGTAGACTTGAGGCCAGCGTCGGACAGAGAGAGCAAATAGTCCAGAACAGTTTCCACCGTCAATGAGGTGGGATCGTGGTGATGCAGGAGACACCAAGAGGAGAACCTGGTCCACTTCTGATGGTAACACTGGAGGGTGGCCGGTTTCCTGGAGGCATCCAAAATACGACGGACAGGCTGAGACAGATTGTCTGGAGAGGTCAGCCCGAGAGAAACCAAGCTGTCAGGTGGAGCAAAGACAGATTGGGATGCAGTAGAGACTGATGCTGCTGTGTAAGTAGAGTAGGAAACACAGGAAGAGGAATGGGCTCCCTGGAGCTGAGCTGGAGCAGGAGGGAGAACCAGTGTTGGCGAGGCCACCGAGGAGCGATGAGAATCATGGTGGCTCTGTCCCTGCGGAGTTTGGATAAGGTCCGCAACATCAGAGGCAGTGGAGGAAAGGCATAGAGGAACCGATCCGTCCAGTTTAGCAGGAATGCATCCGGGGCCAGACGATGAGGAGAGAAGAGTCTGGAACAGAACTGGGGCAGCTGATGGATGTGAGGAACTGCAAAGAGGTCCACCTGAGGAGTGCCCCAGCGAGCAAAGATGGCGTGAAGTGTGGGAGGATCCAGAGTCTACTCGTGAGGTTGAAGGATGCGGCTAAGATTGTCGGCCAGGGAGTTCTGTTCTCCCTGGATATAGACAGCCTTGAGGAAGAGACTGTGGGCCGTGGCCCAGGTCCAGATGCGGATGGCCTCCTGACAGAGGAGGGGAGATCCGGTGCCGCCTTGCTTGTTTATGTAGTACATGGCGACTTGGTTGTCTGTGCACATGAGCAGAACCTGAGGGTAGAGAAGGTGCTGGAAGGCCTTGAGAGCATAGAACATGGCTCTGAGTTCCAGGAAATTGATGTGATGTTGACGCTCCTGAGGGGACCAGAGTCCCTGGGTGCGAAGATCTCCCAGGTGAGCTCCCCATGCATAGGGGGAGGCATCCGTGGTTATGAGCATGGAGTGAGGGGGTAGATGAAAGAGCAGACCCCTGGAAAGATTTGAGGAGTTCAACCACCATTGAAGAGATTGCTGAAGAGACGATGTCACAGATATGGGATGAGAAAGAAGATCCGTGGTCTGTGACCATTGGTTGGCAAGAGCCCATTGAGGTGTCCTGAGATGGAGTCGCGCCAGAGGAAGCACATGGACCGTCGAGGCCATGTGGCCCAGGAGGACCATCATCTGTCGGGCTGGAATGGAGTGATGAACGAGCACCTGACGACAGAGGTGGAGCAGGGTCCGTTGACGGTCGGAGGGGAGAAACGCCCTCATCAGAGTGGTGTCGAGAACTGCTCCAATGAACTGAAGTCGCTGTGTGGGAAGCAGATGCGACTTGGGGTAGTTGATCTCGAACCCCAGGAGATGGAGGAAAGAGATGGTGTGATGAGTGGCTTGTAGCACAAGTGGAGACGTAGGTGCTTTCACCAACCAATCGTCCAAATAGGGGAACACCTGGAGGTCGTGAGACCTGAGGAAGGCCGCCACCATAATAAGGCACTTGGTGAACACCCTGGGCGATGAAGCGAGGCCAAAAGGTAGCACTTTGTACTGATAGTGACGGTGCTGTATCTGAAACCGTAGGTAGCGACGTGAGGTCGGATTGATTGGGATGTGAGTGTAGGCCTCTTTGAGGTCCAGAGAACATAGCCAGTCGTGCTGAGAGAGAAGAGGGTAAAGCGTGGCAAGGGAGAGCATTCTGAACTTCTCCTTGACCAGACACTTGTTGAGGTTCCTGAGATCGAGGATGGGACGGAGGTCTCCAGTCTTCTTGGGAACCAGGAAGTAGCGGGAGTAGAATCCCTGACCCCTTTGGTCCGGAGGCACCTCTTCGATGGCATTGAGAAGAAGGGGGGTTTGGGAGGAGTGAGAAGCAGACTCTACGGGAGGATTGTCTGGTGGAAGAGTCTGGAAGTTGAGAGAGTAGCCGTGGCGAATGATGTTGAGGACCCATTGGTCTGATGTGATGACCTCCCAACGGCTGAGGAAGATGTGGAGGCGAACTCCGATAGGCTGAGGAAGAGGCAATGATGGTGGGAGACTGGCTATGCCCTGGAGGAAGAAGTCAAAAGGGCTGAGATGGTTTTGACGGAAGGAGAGGCTTGGCAGGTTGGTGAGACTGTGAGCAAGCCTGAGTTTGATGCTGTTGCCGAGGTCGGCGAGGCTGCTGTTGAGGCGGGTTGAGAGGTCTGGCCAAGAACCTGCGTTGGTAGGAAGACTGCTGTCGGTAGGGGCAAGCCGGCGGAGTCTTCTTTTTAGGCTTCACCAGGGTGTCCCACCTGGTCTCGTGAGCCAAGAGTTTCTGGGTTGTTGAGTCCAGGGACTCTCCGAAGAGTTCATCACCAAGACAAGGTGCATTAGCCAGGCGGTCTTGGTGGTTAATGTCGAGGTCAGAAACTCTCAGCCAGGCCAGACGTCGCATGGCAACAGCCATGGCAGACGCTCGAGAGGTTAGCTCAAATGAGTCATAAATGGAGCGCACCATGAATTTCCGGAGTTGGAGCAGACTGGAAATTTGTTGTTGAAAAAGAGGTACCTTACGTTCAGGGATGTATTTTTGTAAGGCGGAGAGTTGTTGCACCAGATGCTTCATGTAGAAGGAGAAGTGAAAGGTGTAATTATTTGCCCTGTTGGCCAGCATTGCATTCTGGAAAAGGCGCTTGCCAAACTTATCCATAGTTTTTCCCTCTCTGCCAGGAGGGGTAGAGACATAGACACTGGAGCCCTGAGTTTTCTTTAAGGTGGACTCCACCAGGAGAGATTCATGGGGCAATTGAGGCTTGTCAAACACTGGAATGGGAATGACCCGATACAAGCTATCCAATTTGCGAGGGGCCCCAGGGACAGTGAGGGGGTTCTCCCAGTTCTTATAAAAAGTTTCCCGTAGGATGTCATGTACGGGTAACTTGAGGAATTCCTTGGGAGGTTGCTCAAAGTCTAGGGCATCGAGAAAGGCCTGTGACTTTTTAGAGTCGGACTCTAAGGGAATGGAAAGAGCAGCAGACATCTCCCTGAGGAATTTGGTGAACGAGGACTGTTCAGGTTTTGAAACGGTATCAGTCACTGAAGGTTCCTCGTCTGTGGAGGAAGCGTCTTCCTCGGTACCGTGTGGGGATTCTTCCCATAAGTCTGGGTCCCTGATGTCGGGGTGCGCACGGCGGGACATCGGTGTGGAGGGCTCGGCATGGCGGGTTTTGGAGAGAGACTTGCCAGAGCGGACAGAGGCGGTACCAGGTGAGGAAGACCGGTGCCGTACCTGGTACCGAGAAGGATCGGCATCAGAGCAGGTCTGTACCGTAGGTTGAGAAAGATGTGGCTCAGCCGAGAGGACCGGCATGGAAGTGTTGAGCGGTACCGAGGGGGGTCGACACCGATGGAATGGTGCGAGGCTCGGACCGGTCCTGTACCGGAAGGTGCGGTGCCAGTAACGCCGGTAACAGTTGTTGGAGTTGTTGCTGCAGCTGCTCCTGTAACTGGGTTTGGAGTATGGCCGCAATGCGGTCGTCCAGGGGGGGCACCGGTACCGCTTTTTTCTTTTTCGATACCATAGGTGCTGCTCTACGCTCCGGCGATGAGGAGGCCGATTACGAGGCACTCACCGATATCGGAGCGGAGCGTTTGCGGGGTCGATGCGGTGCCGGGGTTGCCGGTGTCGCAACCGTGGCAGGAGGGCGCTCAAGGGAAGTGGAAGGCTTCTTAGCCGGCTTACCTGGGGCCAGCGACCCCGAAGAAGGATCCGGTGGAGTCGAAGTAGTCGGTGTCGACTTTTGCGGTGCCGTCGACATCGCGGCAGATTCCATGGCAGATCCGGTACCGAATAGAATATTTTGCTGGATCTGCCTATTTTTTAATGTGCGCTTTTTAAGCGTAGCACAGCGGGTGCAGGTGTCCGCCCGAAGCTCTGGACCCAAGCACTGCAGGCACCAATTGTGCGGGTCAGTAAGAGAGATCGGGCGTGCACACCGCTGGCACTTCTTAAAGCCCGGTTGAGGGGGCATGAAGGGAAACACGGCCTCCGCAAAATCAAAGCCGGAGGCCTGTATGGTGGCAACAGGCCCCGCCGGGGCCGGCCCTAAAAAATAAAGAAAACTCGACGAGTTTTGTTTTTTATTGTAAAAAGAAAATTAACGGGATCCGAAAGGAAAAAAACTGAAAAAAATTACGCGAGCGGGAAGGCAGAACTAAGTTTTCAACAGCCGTTGAAACACATGCGACTTCTTCGCTCCGCGGAAATGAAGAAACTGGGGACCACGCACTCCTCCGTCGGGCGGGAAGGCACTCGCGCATGCGCGGTGCGGCCAACTAGAACTTTCTAGTTAAAAGTGTCCGTACCGGGGCTCCGTCGGTGACGTCACCCATGCGTTAAGAATATGCTGCCTGCTTGTCCTGGGATAAGAGAGAAGTAATTGAGAAGTTTCATGAAAAGAGAACTGATAAAAGGTTTTCTGCTTAATTCACAAGCACCAAGAAATCCTACACACAATCAAATACCCATTGGGGGGGGGGGCACTCTATAACATAGGTGCTAACATTTACAGTCATGTGAAAAAATTAGGACACCCCATGAAATATTCAGTTCTTTCTTAAGGAATGTTGACATATCAATGTCAAATCTCTATTTTTTATTTACCTCTGGAAAAGAAAGTGATGTAATTGCAGGTACACAACAAAGATTTTCCTTGATCTACTTATGAAACAAAAGGATATCCACTAAAATGTGTATTCTATCTGAGGAATAAATTAGGACACCCTAATAGCTAGTGTTACCCCCTTTGGCTGAAATAACTGCACTGAGATCTCAAGCTCCATCTCTGACCATATCCAAATCTAGGCCAAAAGCCCACCTTTTTGAGGCTGCTTTTAACTTTTGACACCTGTTCAGTACCCATACCTATTTTAAACATTTCTGCAATAACTCCCCAGCACCTCATTTGTTCTGTTTGTCTGTCTTGAACAGTCCAGTCTCTAGTCCTGAGCTCACTGGACTACTGCAACATACTGTAATCTACCTAGGATCTCACAAAAAAAAACATAAGGAAACTGAGACTCATCCAGAACACAGCCAACTGATTAATCTTTGGCTTGAAAAAAAATGTGACCACATCACCCCATACTACAAGAATTTTCACTGGCTACCTATCGAGGCCAGAATAATCTTTAAATTTGGTTGCCTTTGCTTCAAGACCCTCCTCGGCACCACACCCACCTATCTCCTGAAACACCTTACCCTAAAGGACAAACTCCGCATCGCACGCAGAACATTACTGTTCACATTTCCATCTCCCAAAGGATGCAAATTCTAGAGATTCCTCAACAGGACACTCTCCTTTCAAGCAGGGATCTGGAACAACACCTTAAGCGACCAAATCCTGAATGCACCAACATACCATTCATTCTGAAAATCACTAAAAACCCACTTATTCAACAAATTTATCTGATCCTTCTTTTCCGCTCATCTCTTAACTCTTCTAATATGCTCCTTCTTCCTACCCCACCACCCCTGTTCACTCAACTGTCTTCCACATCTTCCCAAATCTACTGATGTAACCTCGATGTCCTTACAGCATCCCTTGTTGGTCTTGTTGTATACCGTCTTGAACTGAAAAGGTTTGACGGGATATAAATAAAGCTATTATTATTATTATTGTAAGCTATGTTAAGTAGGGACTGTCTCATACATGTTTTATGTACAGCGCTACATACGTCTAGTAGCACTATAAAACTAAAGTTGTCGTAGTAGTAATAGTAATCAACACACATAATTCATGACACTTTTAGTACTGTACCCACACCCTGCTCCCAGCATCACCTACTAGAGTGTTGCGCGGGGACAGAAATCCCACCCGTCCCCGCCAAAGTCCCACCCGTCCCCGTGAGGACTCCCACCCGTTCCCGCGAGGAATCCCTCCGTCCCCACCCGTCCCCATGAGGAATCCCCTACGCCCCCGTCCATCCCTATAAACTTCAGAAATAGTTATTTCAGTTAATTATGCTACTGAATTAAAGGCTCTGGTAAAAACCCATTTAAAAATAAGCAAAAAGACTTTATTAATTTGGAAATATTAATTGGGAAGAATACATACTTTGTAAACGGGTTTCTACCAGAGCCTCTAATGTTTATAAATTTTTATCAACACAACTAATATACTACTTTATCCTGAAGCAAAAAAAAAGAAAAAAGAAATAGAATTCTTTTCCTACCTTTGTTGCCTAGTTTCTGCTTTCCTCATGTTCTCATTCAATTCCTTCCATCCACTGTCTCTCTTCTCTCTGCGTCTTCCATTTGCTCTGTTACTGTGCCTCTCCCTTTCTCCCCCTTCCAAATTGGTCTGGCACCCATCTTCTTCCCTCCGCTCCCCCCATAGTCTGGCATCTCTGTCTTCTTCCCTGCCAGCGTCTTCTCCCCACTCTCTCTTCCCCATTTCCTTTCAGCGTCCTTCTCCTCCCCATCTTCCCCATGACCTGTCAGCATCCTTCTCCCCCCTCTGTCTTCCACATGTGCTTTCAGTGTTCTTCTCCCCCCTGTCTTCCCCATGTCCATTCAGCGTCTTTCTCCCCCCTCCCATCCTCCCCATGTTCTTTTAGCGTCCTTTTCCCCCCCTCTGTCTTCCCCATGTGCTTTCAGCGTCCTTCTTCCCACCTCCCGTCCTCCCCATGTCCTTTCAGCGTCCTTTTCCACCCCTTTGTCTTCCCCAGTGCTTTCAGCGTCCTTCTCCCCCCTCAGTTTTACCCATTTCCCTTAAGCGTCTTTTCTTCTCCACTCCACCCATCCTCCCTTTCTCCCTCCCTGCCCCTTAACTTTGTGGTGCTTCCCCACCCGACCGACAACAGAACAGGCCCGATCGGACAAACCTCCCTGCCCTGTAGCCGCGGATCTAAATTACCTTCTTACAGCAGCTGGAGTATTGAAGCTGCTGTAAGAAGGTAATTTAGATTCGCGGCTACAGGGCAGGGAGGTTTGTCAGCCGGGCCTGTTGTCTGTCGATCGGGGGACATGACCGGCTGTGCACACTCCCCCCTCACCATGGCTGCACCCGGGGCGGACCGCCCTCCGCTTTGGTACACCACTGCCTTCTCCCTACCTGCCCTGCCGCACACAGCCAACCGGAAGTCTTCACGATGTCAGCGCTGACGTCGGAGGAAGGGAGGGCTTTGCTTAAGCCCTCCCTCCGACGTCAGCACTGACATCGGGGAAGGCTTCCGATTGGCTATGTGTGCTGCAGCAGGGCAGGAAGAAAATGGAAGACGAGGCCTCACAGCAGGGCAGGTAGGAACGGCATTGAACCCCGCGGGATCCCCGAGAGCCATCCCCATGGGATCCCCGCGTCCCCACAGGATTCCCGTGACCCGAAGGGGGAACCCGCAGGATTCCCGTTGTCCCCGTTCAGCTCTCTGTCATCTACAGTAAAAGTATACAAATTGATGCCATCATGCATACTTTTATGCCCATCACAATTTTATAAGAGCCGTTTTATTTATTTATTCATTTATTTATTTAGGCCGTCCTCCCAAACAGCCCTGAACTGGTCACAAGAGTACATTCACAGTATAAGCAGGACAAACTTTGGTGGGAAATACATACTTGGTGGACATAGGGGAGTTAAATTTCAGCTTTTACAGTATACACTTCCCTCTCCCTATTCACGGTTTCGATGTTCGCGGTTTTGATTATTCGTGATTTTTTTTCCCTAGGCCCCCCACCCCTTGAGAATCGCTCGTTGGGAGCCCGCACCAAAAAAAAAAAAACGATCAGAGGAGGAGGGAGGGCGATCAGAGGAGGCGATTGGAGGTAGAGGGGGGGCGATCGGAGGCAAGCAGCCGCCCCAGGAGGACGAGACTGCTACACGAGACTGCTACAGGGAGTACCTGTTGTAGTCTTGTAAGACCACGGGAACTCACAGCTCAGCTCTGCACAAGGCAGGAGTGTAGGAAGATCGCTCCTGCCCCGCATCACCGCTAGACCACCAGGTAAGGTCCGGGGGTGGGTCAGAGCTGGCTCAAAAGTTATTCGCAAATTTTCCCTATTCGCGGGCCGGCTCTGCCACTAACCCCCGCGATTAGGGAGAAGTGTAGTCATAACATACAGACTTGAAAATACAGTCTTAGTGGACATAGGGTGTTTTAAAATTGTGGCATTTTCCGTATGGACATACCTAACATAGAGGTAAGATAGCTTTTGCTTTGCAGGTGTGTGCATCTTTGATTTTTGATCCAGTGGGTGTCACAGATAAGTTTTACTGGGAAAGAGATTCATTTTTAGAATATAGTACAATTTGATTTTGTTTGGGTGCTTGCGGTGGCATGCAGGTTTTGGTGCTAAAATTGATAAAATTAACCCTTCTTTCGTTTTGTTACCGTTTCATCAACCACACTACAGAAAAAAAGTTTAGAGTAATAGTCTGGGTTTTTACCATGCCAGGATTGGTAACAATCATCCCTTTGCATTCTTCTGCATACTTCTGCCACTCGAGCTCTTCCCATTGGAGCATATTACCTAGTTCTTCCTCAGGCACTAAAGCTTTACTGCACCGCAGCAGGTACAACAAGATCTGATGCATCGACAGCACTTCTTTACCTCCATCTTAAAGAAAAACAGACAGAGCCAAAAGATGAACAGAGGACTCCTGGAAGGTAATTTTAGAAAAGAGCTCCTATGTGAGACGTTCACAAGGCACCTCTGTTATAAATTCCCATTGTAGGTGTGTGCCTAACTTTAGATAGAAGAATTTATACCATGCAAAAGACTGGTGTAAATGGTTGCGCCTAAAGTTGGCACTAGCATGGATAAGTGACAATATTCTATAACCTACACGCGCAACTGCAACACATACCTCTGATTTGTCCATGTTCATATCCCCTTTGCAGTTGCCCACTATAGCATTTAGGCACTCCGTTTATTGAGTAGGATTCAAAGAGCAGGTACGCACATAACTACAAATTAGTGACAATTCCATAAGAACATAAGAGTTGCCATACTGAGATAGACCGAAGGTCCATCAAGCTCAATATCCTGTTTCCAAACCAGGTCACAATTACCTGGCAAGATCCCAAAAAGTAATACAGATTTTATGCTGCTTATCCTAGGAATAAGCAGTGGATTTTCACAAATCCATCTTAATAATGGCTTATAAACTTTTATGAAATTACTAAAACCTTTTTTAAACCCCGCTAAGCTAACTGCTTTCACCACATTCTCTGGCAACAAATTCCAAAGTTGACTTACACACTGAGGCCCTGATTCTGAATAGGACGCCCAGGAGAGGTGTCCTATACAGAATCGTTCCTACACTAAACCCCGATTCTGTAACCGGCGTCCATGGTACAGACGCCGGTTAGAGAATCGGGTTAAATTAGACGCGGCTGTTATACTTATGGCAGCAAGGGATCTCCCTGCTGCAATAAGTATAGCGGCCGCAGTCGCAGCCGCCTGTCCCGCCTGGGCCAATCAGGTCTTAGGATTAGTGGGGATGGGCGGATCCGCTATGCCTAAGGCCTGATTGGTCCAGGCTTCTAGAGCCTGGGCCAATCAGGCCTTAGATTTAGCGGGGATGGGCCGGGAAGGGGCGGGCCCGTCTCATTTCCACGAGGCGGGCCCATCGGCTGGACGGCAGCAAGACCCGTCCAGCCGACCAACATGTAAAGGTTAGTTGGGGGAGGGAGGCTAGTTTTGGGGGTGGGGGGGAGGTCGTCGGGCTTTCCGGCAGGAGGATTGGGCATCCTCCTGCCCGCGATTACCAGTTTGGGGGGGGGAGGGGGGTTCCGGTAGGAGGACTGGGCATCCTCCTGCCCACGATTACCAGTTTGGGGGGGAGGGGGGTTCCAGGGGGGTTCCGGCAGGACGACTGGGCATCCTCCTGTCGGTGACGGGACAGGCGGCCGCGAACGCAGCCGCTATACTTATTGCAGCAGGGAGATCCCTTGCTGCCATAAAGTATAGCGGCCGCGTCTACTTACAATGTAGACCAGCATTTTGCTGGCCTACATTTTAAGCTTCTCTTCCTCTACTAGGGAGACGCATAGGGCCGCCTAGGTTCGCCTAAGGCCCTTAGGCGAGCTTAGGCGTCTTGCGGGTCTCCCTAGGCTCCCGGAGGCGCCTTCACTATAGGCGGCCTGCCTGGGGAGCATTTTTTTAAAAAACGTGCATCCCGATTGGCTGATTAGACAGTTGTAGGACACCTACAGCTGCCTAAAATCGGGACGCACTTTGGAGAATCAGGCTCTGAGTGAAGAAATATTTTCTCTGGTTTATTTTAAATCTAATACTTGGTAGCTTTATTGTATGTTCCCTAGTCCTAGTATTTTTGGAAAGAGTAAACAAGCGATTCACATCTACCCATTCTACTCCAATCAGTATTTTACAGACCTCTATCATATCACCCCTGAGCGGTCTCTTCTCTAAGATGAAGAGCCCTAACTGCTTTAGCCTTTCCTCATAGGGAAGTCATTCAATCCACTTTATCATTTTTGTCACCCTTCTCTTAGCTTATGTCCCTTTTCTTATTCTGCTATATCTTTTTTTGAAATATGGTGGCCAGAACTGTACACAGTATTTGGGATGCAGCCACACCATGGAGTGATACAAAGGCATTACGACATTCTCATCTTTGTTTTCCATTCCTGATAATACCTAACATTCTATTTGCTTTCTTAGCTGCCACTGCACACAGAGCAGAAGGTTTCAATGTACAGTAACATCAACAACGAAACCTAGATCCTTTTCCTGGATAGTGATCCTTAAGGGCTATTATTGGTACTTAATTAAGTTAGGCACACAACTGGCACTATTCCATAACTTGCATGCCTAAATTTGTGCGTTAGTCAAAAATTCAAGTGCGCAACATTAAAGAATTCAGCCCATAGAACATCATGATAAGGAATACCTTAGGATATTTTGTTTATATTCCTGAGATGGGCAAGGCACAAAGGGTTCGATTCTAAAAACAGTGTTCCGACTGTAGGCAGCGGTAGGCATCCTATTGCCATCTAACAGATCAATTAGGATGCACTTTATTTTTTTTTAAATAGATGGGGCGAAAGACACCTACAATGTAGGCATCAATCGTACACATACGGAGACATCTAGACACGCCTATGGATGCCTAAGGCTGGTGTAGGCATGGTTTACACTGGAAGTGGCCTTAGGCATCCATAGGTGTATCTCGTAAGCGCGAGTCAGATGCCTTAAATGTAGGCCTGTAAAATTCTGGCCTACATTTAAGGCGTCTGTAGACGAAAATAGACATGAATCTGGACGCGGCATCTACCAGTGATTGACACGCAGTAGGTGGCCGTTTTGTGGAAGCCTACCGCGGTACGCACTGTTTCCAGAATGAGGCCCAACGTTGAGAGAAAGAATGTGCTCAGACATCCTTTAGCTCTCTTGCAGCAGCCCAAGAGTAGATGAGATAGGAAGGTGTACAGCATCCTGAAATGCGAGACTTCCCTCCTTCTTGCAACTGTTCACACACAGAAGGAACAGATTTGTTTTTGCAATAAAGTCAGCTTACAAACAGCTGCTTAACTCTTTATTTGAAACTAATCCTTGAATATCATTGGATTTTCAGTAAATGCTATTCCTGTTTCAGTTCGGGAACGTGCCTACAAGATATTAATATAAAACAAATCATCCAACATATTCAGGGCTCCTTTTACTAAGCTGCGATAGCGTTCTTAGTGCGTACAGAATTTTAGCATGCACTAAACCCGCGCTATGCGGCTAGAACTGACGCCAGCTCAATGCTGGCATTTGTGTCTAGCGCATGCTAAAACCGCCATTGCAGCTTAGTAAAAGGAGCCCTCAGTTTCTTCTGATCTACTCACAAATATTAGATAAAAACATAACATATTTGATATACTGCTCTTTATTTATAAAAAGTGGAAAAGTGGTTCAATAATACAGAAAATAAAAATAGACAACTATTAATAGAACTATTGTTAAAGACCATGAATAAACTTTGGAAGAAGAAGCAAAAGGAAAAGATAGATAAGAAAAAGTTTATAAAACTAAAAAACAACAAACATCAGAACAAAAATAAACACAGGGCTCCTTTTACTAAGCTGCGATAGCGTTTTTAGCGCGCGCTGAATTGCCGCGCGCACTAGACCTTAACGTCAGCATTGAGCTGGCGTTAGTTCTAGCTGCATAGCACGGGCTTAGCGTGCGCTAAAATCCTGCGTGCGCTAAAAACGCTATCGCAGCTTAGTAAAAGGAGCCCTGTGTTTATTTTTGTTCTGATGTTTGTTGTTTTTTAGTTTTATAATATGAAAAAAAAAAAAAAAAAAAGAGTAGTACTATTGCTTTAAAGCAATTTTGGCATAGGTAGCTTCCAAAATTGATATGAGCATTAAACATTGCATTTGACAAACAGATTAATTGAAATGGAACAATAAGCACATACTGGGCAGCTTAAATAATACATGAACTCATTTAGTTGGACAAAGAATTGAAAAACAAATTTTGAGAACTGCAAGTTATCTATTTACCTGTTGCCTTCATTCAGTTTATCATTGATTTTATGACAGCTATTAAAAGCCTTTGGACATTATGTGGCCTTCTTGGATAAGACAGAAGGGCTTTTATTGGACACTTATAGATGTGCTAAGCTAACTGCTGAGGAGATAATGGAAACTGTTGGAGAGCTAAACGACACTTCAGGGACTATTTTATAAAAAGCAGAAATTATAATTCAGCTTACATCTCATGTATAGTCTTGAGTCTCTCACTTGCTCGGCAATATGGATATTTGCATTAAAGAATTATTACTATGGTTTCAAGGAAGATGCTGTGTGAAGTCTGGCTAGTATGACCTGAAATGCAAAACCATCCTTTTATTTTTCCCCTGCAAAGTCGCTGCCACCTGTTGATGCTTCCTGTCTTCTTCACCCAGAGAGTGGTGAGCTGGAATGCTCTTCCACAGTCTGTTGTAGGAGAAAACACCCTCCAGGGTTTCAAGACTAAGCTCTACAAGTTCCTGTTGAACTGGGACGTACGCAGGTGAGGCTGGACTCATTTAGAGCACTGGTATTTGACCTGGGGGCCGCTGCGTGAGCGGACTGCTGGGCAGGATGGACCACTGGTCTGACCCAGCAGCAGCAATTCATATGTTCTTATAAGTATTGCATATTACCACCTTTGGTTTATGGAGCTCTTTGGAGGTGAGGCATTGGCCAGTGACATTCTAAATCTGTCCTTTTTGTTGGAAAAGACATCCCTGTCCTTGACCCACTCTGGGCAAATGGACTGGCATATGCAACATATGCAAGCTCATGCCATTCTGGGAAGTATGCAAAAAAGAGAGAATCTCTGACTTCCAAACTTGGACTCTCTCTGACCTCTGTATACCTATATAAACATGATGGAACAATGGATGACAAACTTTAGGCTCAAACTTAATTCAGATAAAACGACTTTTTTCATTGCTTCACCACATCCACTTGACATTAAATCACCCCTCTGTATCAATAACCTTAGTTACCCTATCCAGCCCTCCATAAAGATACTAGGTGTAACTCTGGATCAATGCCTAACCATGAAAGACCAAGTAGATTCCTTAATCAGAAAGGGATTTTTCACTCTCTGGAAACTCAGATCCCTTAAAGCTTATTTTCTTACATCGGTTTTTAGAATCCTAGTCCAATCCCTCGTACTAAGCCTGCTTGACTACTGTAACATCGCCTATTTGGCAATTTCCCAAAAAAATATGCGACGCCTACAACTGTTGCAGAATGCGGCAGTCAGACTAATCTTTGGACTAAAAAAATTTGACCATGTGACACCCTACTACCGGTAGCTACATTGGCTGCCGATGAAGGCACGCGTAAAGTTCAAATTTGCCTGTTTCTGCTTTAAAGCATTACACGGACTTGCCCCCATATACATTACTGACCTTTTCTCCTTCTCAACCGACACAAAAGAAGTTCACATTCCAACTTCGTTTCCCCCCCAGTGAGAGGTTGCAAACTGAAAAAACACCATGAATTCCTTCTCTCACACCAAGCAGCATCATGGGGTAAAGACCTAGAACAATTACTTTCGCACTCTACTTATGAGGAATTTAGGAAACGTCTAAAAACACACCTGTTCCTAAAACATCTTGACAACTGATCCACTTATCTCTTTCCTCTCAATAGCGACCTACTGTCCTTTTGATCACTTTTCTCCTCAACAATGAATTTCCTGTCTAATTACTTCTCTTTATTCTTCCCTTCTTGAAGTCAGTCAATTTGTACCTTTGCTTAATCTTTTGTAAACCGCATAGAACTTCACAGTATTGCGGTATATAAGCTGTTATTATTATTATTATATTATACACTTTGTTCTGTAGTAGACACCACCATGACCTGGAAGCTCAGAAAACCCCATTTTAACCATACGTCATCACTGTACTATACACTGTTCCTCTTTCTACTTCTTCTGTACTTAAACTGTGTTGGCTTTTTCATAGTATAGGAACCATATCTTTATCCCAACTTATCACACCAGCTTTGCTCTCTATCTCTGCCCTCTTTTGATATATGGGGATAATTCTAAATAAAAAGTGAGCACCTAGATGTAGTGCCCCAGTACAGCACAGGGAGCACCTAATCTGTAATGTCATCTGGTGCACAGATTTCAATTATAAAATACTAGCGTATAACCAAATTGGCACATCGAAATGTAGATGCATCCAGTTATGCATGGTCTATGGAAGGCATAAATGAGCATGCCAAAGTACATCAACAGTTCCTATTAAGATGGTCAACTTTATTAAATCGTTTTACTCATAGATGTAAGATCCACAAAAATATATATGCTATGAGTGGAGATATCACTTGTATTAGCTTAATACATATTTTCAAATTGAAAGCCTCAGTTACGCCCCCTCCTCCGCTGCATTAGTTGTTTAGCTGGGAGTTATTGAGTGATGAATCCTCACCAGCTTCCTTGATTCAAAACACTATATATTTTTTTAGCAGTAAACTTAAATAGTATTTAACATGTTTTTTAGGAATAAGTAATATTAAACTTGTGAACTTAGCTTATGCTTTCTTTAACCACGACCTGGGAGATATGGAGTCCAACATATTTCGCGAATGCTTTATCAAGGAACTTCCTATAAATAAATTTGGAATAAGCTCTGAATTTGAGGGAACAACGATGGATTTATAGATTGGGCACGGTAGAACCTGGAGGTTTAAATGTTGAAGTGGAATGAGTCAGTTTATTCTCAAGTTTCAAGTTCAAGTTTTATTATTTTTAATATACCGACCATCAGCATGTATCTGGCCGGTTTACAATGCTAAAAAAATAAAATAAAAGGTAAAATAATAATTATATAAGGGGGAAGAGTGAACATTAAAAAGACAATTAACAAATACTAACATGAACTTGAGGGTAATAAGGGGAAGGGAGGGTCAATAATTACATTATTAAAAACAAAATTGAAAAGAAAAGGGAGGAGGAGGGATATAACATCAGGAATGGGGATCGCTTCGTAAAAGCGGTTGAGATGATTTTGCTAGCTTTGGGAGAGGAGGTATTTAAAAGTTGTGGTAAGCATCTTGAAATAAGAATGTTTTTAGTTTAGTCTTGAATTTGTCGAGAAGATTTTCATGACGGAGTTGAGGTGGCATGGCGTTCCATAAAGTTGGAGCAACTACAGAGAAGTTAGTTTTCCTAGTGTAGTAGAATTCTTTGATGGAAGGGACGGTCAGTAAGTTCTGATCTGCTGATCTAAGAGCAGAGAGGGATGATGAGTTTGTCGAAAAAAGATGGAAGACGCGAGAGTTTGATTTTAAAGACCAGCATTAAGGTTTTATAAGTGATACGGTGTGTGATGGGTAACCAGAAGAGGAGTAACGTGATCATATTTCCCTACTTTATGGATAAAGTTTGATTGCTGTATTTTGGATGAGCTGCAAACGACATAGTTCTTTTTGGGGAAGTCCATTATATAGGAAATTACAGTAGTCTAGATGAGAGATGACCAGTGAGTGGACGAGGGCTGTGATAGCATTAGTTTTGAGAATTGAAGTTAAGGAACGGATAAGCCGAAGTTTGTAAAAGTAGGTTTTTACAACGGAGCTTATCTAGTCGTGAAACGTTAAATCTTTGTCTATAGTTACTCCGAGCAGTTTTATTTTTGGTTCAATTTTTACTGGGCAAGATTTAATGAAGATTTTTCCTGTTATTGTTTCGTTGTTCCTGATCGGAAAAAGTATACCAAAGGATTTATTGATGTTAAGGGAGAGTTTATTTATGTGGAGCCAATCATTGATTTTGTCAAGTTTATTATTAATTTCTTGTATTTCATTTATTTTTGAAGAATCAAAAGGGTGGAGTAGTTGAATGTCGTCTGCATATGCAAAAATAGTAAAACCGATGGACTGGGCTAGGGTGAGAAGAGGAGAAATAAAAATATTAAATAGTAAAGGAGAGAGGATAGAGCCTTGGGGGACACTGTAAGTTTGAAAAATAGGTGAGGTTTTCTCTTTTGAGTGAACTTTAAAGTTTTGTTCATTAAAGTAAGAGATAAACCATAAGAGAGCTGAACCTGTGATGCCACAGCTCCTAAGACGATAAATAAGAAGATAGTGATCGACAGTGTCGAAAGCAGCGGACAAGTCAAGAGAGACAATAAGAACAGATTTTTGGTGGTCAAGAAAGTAGTGTATAGTAGTGATGAGACCAAGTAGAGATAATTCAGTGGAATAATTGGAACGGAAGCCTGTTTGGTGGCGGTGGAGCGCGTTGGATTTATCAATAATTTCTGTGAGCTGGTTAAGTACTATTTTTTCTGTAAGTTTGGAAATGAGCGGAAGGTTGGCAATGGGACGGAAGTTTGCCGGTGATGCATTATCTAGATTTTGGCTTTTCAGTTTCGGAAAGACTAGAGCAGATTTCCAAGTTTTTGGAACGAGATTAGAAGTTAAGCTTTTAGTTACCATTTCCAGTAAAAATAGAAAATAATTTTTTAAGAATTGAGAGAGGGATGCTTTCTGTCGGGTTATTAGGGGCATTTATTGATTGGAAAACTTTAAGAAGGTCAGCTAAAGATGGAAGTTTAAAGTCAGAAAATGAGCTGAAAGATAAAAGATTAGTCTGGTCAGAAGGATCTAGGAATTGTATAGGTGTGGATTGTCCTAGGTTCAATCTGATATCCTTAATTTTCTTGTCAAAAAATTTTTTAGTATAATAATGGGTTGGGATCTCCTATGGTGAAAGCACCCGAGGGAATGGTTAGGATGTCTTGTCTCTTTAACTAATTTTATACTGAGAATGAACAGTTATTGATAAAGTTGTTGAAACAATTCAACATACGCTGCGGCCATCTTGCACTAGGGAGAGTCGGATGACTGTAGTGGCTTTGGTAAGGCTATTTTTAATAGCGGTTTTATTTTAGCTAATGTATTGCACTTTTTGGGATGAGGTAAAAGTTGAAACATAAAAATGAAATAGTTTACTTGTCTTATTTATTTATAGGGAGTTCCTTGATAAAACATTCGCAAAACATGTTGGACTCCATATCTCCCAAGTCGTGGTTAAAAAAAGCATAAGCTAAGTTCACAAGTTTAATATTACTTATTCCTAAAAAACATGTTAAATACTATTTAAGTTCACTGCTAAAAATATATATAGCATTTTGAATCAAGGAATCTGGTGAGGTTTCATCACCCAATAACTCCCAGCTGACAACTAATGCAGCGGAGGAGGGGGGTGTAACTGAGGCTTTCAATTTGAAAATATGTTATTAAGCTAATATAAGTGATATCTCCACTCATAGCATATATATTTTTGTGGAAAGTATAGCAACAGTGCACATAACTTACAGTATTCTGTACTGTAAGTAGCATGCATAGAAACAAGAGACATGCCCATGCTCTGCCCACATGTACATCCCCTTTACAGTTATATGACTGCTTGCTGCATTTACATGTGCCTTATAGTCAAGCAGTTACAGGGAAATAGGAAGTTTTTCCTTCAGCGCTCCCCCTGTGGCTCATTGATTTTTTTTTTAACTTGTTCTGATAAATAATTCACTTACGGAGAAGCAGAGCCCAAAAGAAATTCATCCTACCTTCCCCGGTAGCCCACTTCTATTAGTGAGATGTTGATTGGAAATTTTGTACTTTTGATATGATCCTCTCTATCTCACACTTCCCTCCCTCTAAATTTTTGTAGCATAAGGAAGGATAAATTAGTTCTTATCTTATTTTCATGAGTCTCTCCAGACTAGTCCAGATATTTGGGTTTATACTCTACTGCCAGCAGGTGGAGAATGAGAACTACTGAGCTGAAGAGTCATCACTTAAGAACCCTATGCAACCCCATGTCTAAACACTATTAATCATAAGAAAGCAGAGTCACATAGTCAATTACAAGAGAGAAATAATTCCCACTGGAACTAATGAACCACGCAACAGAGAACCACTAACAAAGGAATAAGCCATCCAGTCTAAAGATCCGACAGGAATAGAAAACTATCTGAAATTAAAATTTTTAGGCTTCAGGAGACAGAAAAACAACTGATGCTAAGAATCACAGGTGAGTTCAGGACTGGCCTGGAGGAACTCAAGGAAAGATAATTAGCAGGTAAGAACTAATTTACGCTTCTTCATCATCTTACCAGACTTGTCTAGATGCTTAGGATGTATCAAAACAGCACTGAAATCCCTGCTGCTAATATTCTGGCCTCCTAGGCTACATCACTTCAAGCTTCAACATCCAATCTGTAGTGACAGACAAAAGAATTTCCAGGTTGCTGCTTTGCAAATTTCATGAGGAAGAACTAAGGTGTGCTCTGCCCAAGAAGCAAATTGATCTTTTGTAGAATGAGCTTTCAAAACTGCTGGAACTGGATGACCACAAAGAATATATGCAGAAGCAATAACCTCTTTAACTCATCAAGCAACTGTTGATTTTGATGCTGCTTATTTTTTATTGCATCTGTACTCTCCTTTCAACATGCATACCACATCCAATTTCTGCAAGGCAACTATATTAGCCTCATTTTTATGATCCTGAAAAACATGTAAAAATTCAGATGGAAAGATGACACCACTTTTGGAAGGAAGGATGGAATTGGTCTAAGCATAACTTTTTCCTTGCTAAATACCAAAAAGGTTCTCTACAGGACAAGGCCTACAGCTCTGAAATTTGCCTAGTTGAACAAATAGCTACAAGAAAAACTGTCTTAACGATAATATCTTAAGGTTGCAGAGGTTCAAAAGGAGACTGAACTAAGGTGAATAAGACCAAGGATCTACCGGCTGCCGACTACTGGCTACTTCCATCTCCTCGCCTTGTGAAGTTGTTCCAGGCTTCTCAACATTCGAGGGCTCACCTTCCCAACTCCACACTGTCCTATGATGCAGAGCACTTCAGCTCACTTCTGGGGTGAAGCACCATCATAGGAGGAAGACGAGCTTGCCACTGTTTCAGACAAGGTGACATTAAGATCTCCCACAACCACGGAAAAAGTGACATTAAAATCTCTGGCAGCTTCAGAGTGAATAAAAATCAATTATTTTTTAAAAAATTTAAAAACAGGTTTTTTAAAAATTTAAATCAGATTTTTTTTAAATCTGATTTAGCATGCTTTTTTGAGTAGAATTCTATCTAAAGATAGTTTTCTATTTAAGATATATTATAGTCCAAAAGTTATTTGGCATGGAATAAGGATTAATCCATTCATAATGTCACAAGCAATTTTTCTATCTAAATGATATTATCACAGATTATTGGTTTTGCATTTCTCAAAACTGTGAATTTGTGTCTGCATAGAAAAATGTTAAAAAATATAGAGTTGAGAATAAGACCTTAGCCCCATTATTCCTTTGCAAATTGATCTATACAGAGTCAACCCCTTATCTCTTAAGTGCTAAGTTAATATATCTGCACAAGGATCCAAATGCGAGGAGGGAGAGGCAAGCAGTAAAAAAGAAAGTGAAACCTTTTGAGCAGAATACTCCACAAGTCTTGGGATCTTTGTGTGTATAGCCTGAAGTTTAGAATATTATTCTCTCCTTGAAGGAGAAAACACATAATGGCAGCAGACTGTAATAAGAGACCCAGTTTGGAAAAATTTTATTGAAGTTCTTCTACCTATGGATAAGGCAGGCACACTGAAACAAAGAAATGCAAGACCTGGTGGCCTTAATAAAACTATAGAAAAGACCCCAAGACAAAATTATCCTTAAAAGACACCAAAATATAAGTTGGGCGTGCCCTAGGACATTGCAGGAAGGTTAACTCCCTAGACTCCACCAAAAATATATATAAACCTCAAATCTAAATTTGTAAGATAAGGAGCACCCTCAGCGTGAGTTTGAAAGCTTTAAAGAGCTACTCAAAGAGCAGCTCTAGTGCTTAGAATAGCAAAGCCAGCAAACACTGAGCAGAGATTACCACTCACTGCCTCCCGCACACCATCATCTGGGTGCTCCTGGGTGCTTTAAAGTGCAAGTCAAGTGCAAACAATGTGCAATAAATAAATATATATAAAAGTGGAAGACAAAAAGTTCACTGTCCTGCAATTCCCCAAATGCCTAACCCACTGACCTGAACAGAGAATGAAAAAAATTAGACACTTGTCCCTCCAGTTACTTAGCTGAATAAAGGTACTGTAGTCAAATAGTAGCAAGGAGAGTCCAGCTTTTTTTTGGCTCAAAGACCAAAGTTAAGGTGCAGTCCTCTTTCAACACAGCACAAAGACAATTAAATTACAAGCATTAAAAAAACGTGAATTTCTCCTTTGTTTTCTCCTTCTATTTCTATCTCTCTCTCTTCTTTCCTTTCCTACCCATGCCACTGATTTAAATACTGGTTATTGTTCTATATTGGAGTTTCTTTTCTTTTTCTAGAAAATTGTTATACTCATGTGAGATTTTTCTGTATATACCTTGTTATAATTGTGGATTGCAGACCTGTTTATTTAATCTGCTTTGTCAAGTATCACTGAAGCCTTCATCAACTCACACTGGCTCCCAATCCAAGAAAGAATCCATTTCAAACTCTACTGCATATTATTTAAAACCCTACACGGAGACAGCCCATCATACCTGAACAATCGCCTCATCCAAGCACCCAGTACCAGACACAGAAAAACGCACTCCCCATTCATACCCCCCCCAATCAAAGAAGTAAAAAGAACAAAACTACACGACGGCCTCCTAGCCACTCAAGCCGCAAGACTGGACAACCAGATCTCCAACCTTCTGATGACCACCCCAGACTATAGGACATTCAGAAAAGAAATAAAAACCACACTTTTCAAGAAATTCCTGAAACAGCAATAACAACACGACCTCTAAATGCTCTTAAGATCTACAACTTACCTCTCTAGCTAATCATTGTAATTCTGTCTTTTTTAAATTAACCTTTTGTAATCCGCCTTGAACCGCAAGGTAATGGCGGAATAGAAATCCCTAATGTAATGTAATGTAATGTAATGTAATTTGGCATATCTCTCGCATGATTTGTTATTACCTTGCTTATGCTCCTTTTGTTTTACAAAACTTTTCAATAAATAAACCTTGACTTAAAAAAAAAAACATGACTGGGACAAGCACTGTCTCCAGCTCATTTTTTTGCAAATATTGTTGATAGCCATGTTAAAGTTTGCAAATTTTAAAAATATCATCAACACCTTCTGTCCTATCAGGCAGCATCCTGGGATAAGGATCTGAACTCTTTAATTGCAACCTCTAGTGCTTATCAATAATTTAGGAGACATCTAAAAACTTTGCTTGCTAGATTTGTAGGCAACTGAAGCATCTCATCTAACTGTAACTTATTTTTCTTTTGCATACTGAACGGAACTCAATGGTACTGCAGTATAGAAGTAAGTTTTATGTTATGTTATGTTATGTTGAACTGAGCAAGGTGTTTTTTCAGCACCAAGTTGTTTAGGTGCCATATATAGAATTCACTCCCTCTTTTACACACACATAGCATGGGTTTTATCGCTGGCAGTGGCGGTAACTGCTCTGACGCTCACAGCAATTCCAAAAATCCAGTAGATACAATTACCATTTTCTAGATGTTTTTAAGCTTAGGACTGTTTTCGGGGGAAAAAAAAAAAGTCCAAAAGAAAAATGCACACAAACAAGCCATCAGGACGTAGAAGCAGCCCACATTCTTAGCAAACTGGCCACACAGAGATCTCAGAGCAGAGCAGAGGGGCATCCTAGGGAGTACTGCAGTGAACATCACATAAAAACTCAGGCATCTCACCATAACTCAATTATATTATATGGTGAGTCCTCTAAAACCCACTTAAAACTCACTATACCCACCTGTACACCAGAACAATAGCCCTTGACTTGTTTATAACCTCTCTATCTCCTTCTTGCCTGCTCCCAACTTGCTAAGTTATATTGATTGATTGACTTATTTGTAAATTTTGCTGTAGATGTACAGTCTCTTGTCATGTAAACCGCTCTGAACTATTCTGGTACTGCGGTATATAAAAATAAAGTTGTTATTATTATTATTATTATAGGTTCCTCTTTATGTAGGTACAGTAGGCTTTGAAGGACTCACTATATAATATAAGCAGGTTGTGGTGAGATGTGTACCTTAAGTGCTGAAGAGGAGTTAGCTAGGACACGGGTATCCAGGAATCTATTGTAATCCCGCTATAATAAAGTTCAGAACTAAGGGGGGAGCCATTCAAGAAATATATGTTTGCCAATGATGTTTTAAAGAAAGTCACACCAGTGAAGTAATGATTTCACTTTTAACAGCAGTAGCTTCTTCTGCTAGCATAGAAAGAATATTCTCTTTCTTTAGACTCATTCATTCCAAATGTTTGGGGCCCGATAAAGCAGGAAAGCTTGTTTTTCTTTTCCATATTATAAGGAAATAAGAAGATGAGTGAGCTACAAGAGATAGTATTTTAAGTTTTGCATGTGTGGACATGGCTGATGGTTTTTTAAAAATATTTTGTTTAACCACATCAGTTAGTATGGATGTTTAAGCAAATACAAGGATACATATGCTATAATATTATTGTTTTATTTAATGAAACCTTCATCTGGCTATAAATATTAAGATTATACCAGCAAGAAGGAGTCTTTCTGTAGAAAACCATAATTTAACATCAAGTCTTTCAGACTAGTGATTTAAAATGTGATTTAAATTGATTTGATTTAAATCAAATCTACCCTGACAGGAAGCCTACCGCCTTCTGGTGACTGAGAAATACTGGCTGGCCAGAGGTTGCACAGTGTTCTTAAGGGATGGCAGCACAGCTCAGTAGTTCTCGGTTTCCATCTACTGGCAGGATACCCAAAATCCAAGCAACTGGACAAGTCTAGTGGGATGATAAGGAAACACTTTCACTCATAACTGTTCTATAAAAGGGTAGCTCTACAAGGACAGTAAAACTAAACTGCTCCTTTTTGTTTCTAGAAATAATTATTCTAAAAGAGGAATCCTATATTTTAGCATCTTCTAGTGAACTCAGCACTTGTGAAAGATACTTTTTATTTTATTTTAACATGTCTTATATGCCACCCAGATTAACAGCACTAGTACAAACCTTCCATTCAATCACAGAACAAGTAGCAGTGAAGGTGCAAACCCTTGGCCCCTTTCCTGCTAATGTGTCTCGCCCATGGCTAGGAGGGGAGCATCTGATGGATATTTCTGTCATCTTCATGTTGATTTGTCTCTGGTCCTTCTGACAAGAATGAAAATTATGGTGCTACACTATGATGTTGATTTCTGCAATGCAGACACTCTCCCAGAACTTGTGGTGGTTGCGATCAGAGATAATCCTCATCAGTTGTCTCCCTCTCCTCTTTACTGCCAGTGACAGATTTTTCTCTTGATAGGTCACATGATTTTATTTACTGTACACTTCTCCCTCCGTATTCACGGTTTCTGCACTCATGATTTCGATTATTCATGGTTTTCCATGAGTGCAGAAACGGGAACTAAACTGAAAAACCAGGAAGCAAATTCTTCACTCCCATCCCCAGAAACTACACCTCCCATGGCTTCCCACGCAGAGCGCCGTGACACGCCTGAGTGACTGGACTTGCAGCAGCTTGGGGAGGCAGGAGCGCGAGGCCACAGCTGCTCTGTCAGGATTCCCAGAAGTGGGAGAGGAAATTTGTGGTGGGCCGCCTACCCTCTCCCGCCCCCTCCGCCCTACTATCCAGTTCCAAAGGCCGTGTAGGGACCAGCCGAATCCGGTCAGTCTCCGTTGTGGGGAAGCTGCCGACATGCTGAATATGTGGAAAGTGCGGGAGCTGGTGGATAAAGCGTGAGTATGGCTTCCTCTGGCCAGGGAAGAGGTACTCCTTGGCTCCCCCTGCCCGCCATCTCCCCTCTCTCTCAGCTGCTGTGGAGGACCCATCATGGCGGTGCCAGGCTCAATTTGAAGGAGTCCGCAGGCAGAGCAGGGAAGGCTATTTGCGGTTTTTACGTATTTGTAGGTCAGTCCAGCCCCAATCACCGCGAATACGGAGGGAGAAGTGTAGTTTCTTATAGATCACCTGCAAGTTGGAAAGCTATTGAAGTGGTATACATTCAAGGTACAGAAGGTCGTTTTCTATGCTTGGAAGGCTCACAGTCCAAGTTTGTACCTGAGACAATGGGAAACAGATCGAGCTGCTGACATGGATTATCATATGTTTTTCATAAGGTAGTAACTTGTGAAGCTGGGATGAACTTTTGATGTGGAAATAGCGGGCTCTGTAACTCTATGAAATGCCCTCCCCCCACCCTGACATCTAGCTCTTCCCCCCCCCAAGAAAAAATATCTACTCTCATATTTAACCATGCAGCAGTCATTTTGTAGTTTTATTTGAAAGCAATAACTCCCCATTAAAAAAGGCAATACTTAACTACCATGAACTCATTAAAAAATGATTTTAAAAACCTCTACTTTCTGAGAAAAGGTATGTATTCATAACAGTTCATCCTAATGGGTATGACATGCCACATCTAAAAGAGAGGAACAAGAAATGTAGCTTGGAGCTGTGTCCTGCCAACCAGCCAGAAATAAAAAGACTTACCTGGTAGAAACCTCACAAATCTTGGCATGAAGTGAAACCTCTGGCAGCTTGAACTCTCATCAAAGAAAGGACCTAATATAAGAGACAAGAAGAAAAAAATATATAGTCAACCATGAACAGTGACTACTGTCCACTCCTTGTTTAATGAAAACCAGCTCATAACCATCTGAGATCACACCTCTCTATGCAATTATTCTACAGTGTTTTTTCCTGCAGAATACTCTGCCCTCAACACAAGAAATTCGTTAGTTCCTGGCCTAATGGAGTGCTTTATTCGACTTGATTTTGCAAAAATTTGATACCTGAAAGCACCAACTACTGGACAGGATTTTCAAAACAAAATTATAGAAGCCGGGCAGAATACAACTATTATACTACAGTGAAATTTTATTAGAATAAATTTCAGTACAGTGTTTTTGGCACTATGTTTTCCTGCCTTTAAAACAGCATGAAGACAATTTTCAGACTTTACACATACGTTTAAGACTATACAAATTTGAAAAAGGAAAAGTTCTCCCCTTTGAATATTAACTTAGAGAAAACTACATGTACGAATTGCACATGATGTTTAAATGCATAGTTTTTCCATTTAAATTCATGTTTATGTATTCTTTTAATGCAGAAGTGTGCTCATAAGTGTCCACCAGGGTCCAATTCCATCCATAAAACACCTCCCTATGTCCGTGTAAATTTACAGCCTCTTTTACAAAGCCGTGCTAGCGGCTGTACTGCGCTAATGGCCCCAAAGCCCATACAGATTTAAAGGGCTTCGGGGCTGTTGGCGCGTGGCTTTGTAAAAGAGGCCGTTAGTGTAGTGGCACTAGCATACATGTTTACACATACACAGGTTGGGTAATTTTCATAACAGTCATTTCTGTTCATGAAATCCCATTTTACATGTGGAAACATCTCTGAAAATCATGTCCTCTCTAATGAAAATCGGTAGAGTTTTGCAAAACATAAGCTTACCAGATTGTGTTTACCTTTCCCTTCTTTTCTATAAAAGCTTTGTAGTTCTATTTATCCTAAATTGTATGTGGATGGGAAAGTGATTTAGTTATATTATTTGTATTCCTGAATTTTAGACTGTAAGTCACCCAGGAGGATTGTCTATGGCGCGAGATAATAAGATTTTAATAAACTTGGAAAGACTTTACAATTTCCCTTCCATTTCGGTTAGAAAATTAATTAAACATTAATGCGAGACACAGTTGGGGTACAACCATTAGATCAAACAGTGCATCCAGTCTGCAAAGTTTTTGGCTGGATGCATGTTTTGAGAACCTGATAAAACTAAATTAATAATTAGGAAAAGCATTGGCTGGGGTTGATTGGCTGTATGAAATTAATTCAACCAGGTCTTTTCCCCTAATTATTTCTTTTTTCATATCTGTCTTTGCTTTGCCTCTCTTCTCCCTCTAGCTGAGGTAGCTGCATTTAAGATCTCATTTGCCTTCACAAAATGAGATTTTAGCCTATTTGCTAATTTCCTTTAGTCATCCTAAATCAGTGCAAATGATCAGATTTTTTAATTTTTATTTAATTTTATGTATTTATTCAGTTTTTTAAAAATTGGCTCACACTTTTTCAGTAGTTTTACCTCCTGCAAACAATTCAGAGGCAGAAAATTAAAGCTCAGAATCGGCATCATTCCCCTTACAGGAATCTGAATCAGAAAGGGAAATTCTGTTTAACTTTCACCTCCTTTATTGGTCATACCAATTCATACCAATTGAGGGGGGATGCACTTAAGCTCCACCCAAACTAAGGGCTCCTTTTACAAAGGCGCGCTAGCTGGGGTTAACGCGCGTGACTTTTCGTCACGCGCTAACCCTCACGCTGGCCAAAAACTACCGCCTGCTCAAGAGGAGGCGGTAGCGGCTAGCGTGTCTGGCGGTTTAGCGCGCGTTAAACCACTAGCGCGCCTTTGTAAAAGGAACCCTAAGTGAGAGCAAGTTACCATAACTCTTAGGACATCCAAAGTGCAGCTACTATCTTCTAGAAAAACATTCTAACTCTGCTTCTTGCAGTCTCATCAAGTGGGCTCATCAGCCCTTTGAGATCCACAAACTCTTCCTGGTATGGTCCAGCGGAGAGTGTGGCGCAGTAGTTAAAGCTATAGCCTCAGCACCCTGAGGATGTGGATTCAATCCCACGCTGCTCCTTGTGACCCTGGGCAAGTCACTTAATCCCCCCATTACCCCAGGTACATTAGATAGATTGTGAGCCCACCGGGACAGACAAGGAAAATGCTTGAGTACCTGAATAAATTCGTATAAATCGTTCTGAGCTCCCTTGGGAGAACAGTATAGAAAATTGAATAAAGAAATCATCTTAACACCTCCTAAAACCAATGCTTTAGAGACCCCTTTGCCTTATCGGGACATATAAATGGATCAAAGACCTATCCAAAATTCAAAACATATCAAAAGATGACTTGAGAAGGGCCATCCCTGCCCTGGCCTACATTGCAAGACTTTCTCACTATTAGAAGTAAGAATGACACATTGATGGGGACACGTGGTTAACCACAGGGATGGGAACAGAGCCCACAAGGTCAGGGATGAACTTTGCCTCCATATCATTTTCTAAAAGCCTGAGGTTTGCCTTAAATAGGATGTCCCAACTAGATGGAACAGCATCTAAACAATGCTGGTATCACATGTAAAAACTTAATACATCTTAGATAACTGGCAACTAAATTCAATGATAAACTGCAGAAGTTGCTTTTGGATTTAAATGACATCACGTGTATCTCGTCTGCCTTTTATATGGTAATAAGAGTTTGTTTGCTGATCAGAATCCTACCATCCACAATGTACTTTCATCATGTACCCATTTGCTCAAGCATCTTATCGTTACTGTAACAGATTCATCCACTGTTGCTGGTTGGTATCAATGAGCATTTCCAACACTTGATACTTATTTTCCTGTTCATCCACTACACAGCATTGGTTCTCTTCTACACCATCTGAAAGTCAATCAATTATCTTCCTAGATGATATAAAAAACACATGCAACCAAACCTTTCAGAAGGCTATACGAAAACAAGATCAAAATGGAAGGCTAGAGTATTAACCAAACCTCTAATTACAGATTCCCACACGACTAACTAACAGGGTCTGCCTTCTGCCTCTTGCTGGTCCCCCTAGATCTCACCATGAAGCCATCTTCTTAGCTCTTTCTTCTCGTACTCTGCTCATTTACCAACACTACTCACTGCCTGAAACCTCTCCCCCCCCCAATTTACTTGACTCCACAAATGTCAGTAATACTTGCCCTGGTTTCAGAATCCCCACACTAGTGCGCACCAGAAATCACCCCTTCAAAAAAACCTCCAAGGAGTTAACTACTCCTCTTTAAAGCCCGTTCCTCCTGCCAATCTACCCAACCTCACTTCTGACTCTCTCACCCCCAGTCCCAACACTCTACTGTAACGCCAGATCAGCTTGCAATAAGACCCAAATTCTAAAGGACCTACTCGGGGACTTCGATCTTGGATTCCTGTGCATCACAGAATCATGGATCGAAAAAGACGATATATTCACACAAAATGAACTCTGTTCCTATGGTTACCATGGCCTCTTCTCTCCCAGAATAAACTGAAAAGGAGGAGGCCTGGTACTCCTCTACAAATCATTCTTCAACATTCAGCTCCTCGAAAAGGGTAGCCACACTTCACTAGAATATATGTTAGCTTCAGTCGATGATGAACTCCACCCCTACCCATTAGGCATCCTGTTACTATACCAGCATCCAACCCCCTGGAATAAATCCTCCGATCTCGTCTTTGAGACCATAACAAGCGCCTTCCTAAAATTTCAGAGACTACTGATTATTGGCGATATTAATCTTCACCTAGATGACAACACCTGCAAGGATGCAACCAAATTCAACAACTTCCTCACTTCTCTAGGTTTCCCCTCTCCTGCGTCCTCCCCAATCCACGAAAAGGGGCATCATCAGCTTCCTCGACCTGACTGAGCACAAAACTTCTGCTGAGAATGCTCATTGGGAACATGTCCCTTGGTCCGATCACTTTTTAGATTCTTTCTGCCTTTCCATTTTCATGTCTCACCTTGGATCTCCACTGCGTGTCACAAATTCTATTACCTTCCGCAAAAAAAATCATGAGTGAACTGCTCTGGACACAATTTCTCAACCAACTTCCCTCTTGTCCTAAGCCCGTCGAACCAGAATCTAACTGGCACAACTGGGTAAACCTCTCCAAGTCCACCTATTGTGCTCTTGCCCCTTTATCTACTAAATCTATCTCCTACTCCCGTAAGGCCCCCTGGTATCTTCCATACCACAGAGAATTGAAGCAGAAATGTCGAGCTCTGAAGCGTAAACGGAAAAAAATCTAAATCCCCTTCAGACAGACAATCCTGGAGAAACAATATCAAGTTTTATAACTCAGTTCTAAAAAAAAAAGCAAGGAAGAACTTCTATGGTGAAAAATATCCAGATCCAACAACCAGAGTAGTACACTGTTTAACATCTGGCGAACCTTAACTTCTAAAAACGATTCCACATTCCCCCCTCCTCCCCATCAGCAGACGACCTAGCAAAATTCTTCAACAAAAATATCACTACCATAAGGAGCTCCTTCCCACCAGCAGTCTCTTACAACTCTCTGGCTCCCACCGACTCTAACCCTATCCCAGCAGACAGATTCTGGACTGCCTTTGATCTCATATCCGAACCCCAGATCTCTAAACTCTGTCTCAAACTGAAATCCTGCAAATATACGTTGGATCCATTCCCTTCCTACTTTTACGAGAATATTCCCGTGCAGACCATCTCATCCCTCACCAGACTTATAAACTCTGCTTTACTATCGGGCCTATTCTCCGCAGAAATGGGACATATTGCCTTGTCCCCACTACTGAAAAAATCCGATTTTGACCCTTCCTCACCATCTAACTACCGTCCCATAGCAAATATCCCTCTCCTGACTAAAATGCTAGAGGCCATCATATCTATCCAGCTCTCATCTTACCTAGAGAGATTCTCCATTCTCTTACCTTACCAACACGGCTTCAGACTAGAGAATTGCGCGGGGACAGAAATTCCACCCGTCCCCGTCAAAGTCCCACCCGTACCCGTGAGGAATCCCACCCATCCCCACCCGTCCCCGCGAGGAATCCCCTCCGTTCCCACCCATCCCCGTGAGGAATCCCCTCCGTCCCCATCCGTCCCTATAAACTTCAGAAATAGTTATTTCATTTAATTATGCTATTGAATTAAAGGCTCTGGGAGAAACCCATTTACAAATAAGCAAAGAGATTTTATTAATTTGGAAATATTAATTGGGAAGAATACATACTTTGTAAACGGGTTTCTACCAGAGCCTCTAATGTTTATAAATTTTTATCAACACAATTAATATACTACTTTATCCTGAAGCAAAAAAAAAAAAATAATAATTTTTTTTCCTACCTTTGTTGCCTGGTTTCTGCTTTCCTCATGTTCTCATTCAATTCCTTCCATCCACTGTCTCTCTTCTCTCTGCGTCTTCCATTTGCTCTGTTACTGTGCCTCTCCCTTTCTCCCCCCTTCCAAATTGGTCTGGCACCCATCTTCTTCCCTCCGCGCCCCCCATAGTCTGGCATCTCTGTCTTCTTCCCTGCCAGCGTCTTCACCCCACTCTCTCTTCCCCATTTCCTTTCAGCGTCCTTTTCCCCCCATCTTCCCCATGTCCTGTCAGCATCCTTCTCCTCCCTCTGTCTTCCCCATGTGCTTTCAATATCCTTCTCCCCCTCCATCTTCCCCATGTGCTTTCAGCGTCCTTCTCCCCCTCAGTTTTACCCATTTCCCTTAAGAGTCTTTTCCTCTCCACCTTTCCTCCCTTTCTCCCTCCCTGCCCCTTACCTTCGTGGCGCTTCCCCGCCCGACTGACCACAGAACAAGCCCGGTCCGACAAACCTCCCTGCCCTGAATCCAGCTGCTGTAAGAAGGTAATTTAGATTCGCGGCTACAGTGCAGGGAGGTTTGTCAGACTGTGCCTGTTGTCGGTCGGTCGGGGGAAGCGCTACGAAGGTAAGGGGATCTGGCTGGCTCTGCACCCCTCCCTAAGGCTGCCCCGGGGCGGACTGCCCCCCCCCCCCTTTGATACAACACTGCCTCCCTTGAATTTTTCCTACCTGCCCTGCTGCAGCACACAGCCGACCGGAAGTCTTCCCGATGTCAGCGCTGACATCGGAGGGAGGGAGGGCTTTGCTTAAGCCCTCCCTCGAAGTCAGCACTGACATCGTGGAAGACTTCCGGTCGGCTGTGTGCTGCGGCAGGACAGGTAGGGAAAAGAAGACGAGTCTTGCGGCTCGAGTACATCCAACCCCGCAGGAATCCCACGACCCTAGGGGGCGTCCCCACAGGATCCCCGCGACCTAGGGGGTGTTCCAACGGGATCCCCGTGACCCGAAGGGGGAACCAGCGGGATCCCCGCAGGTCCCACGGAATTCCCATCGTTCCCATTCCCGTGCAGCTCTCTACTTCAGACCCAACTTCAGCACAGAATCCCTACTGGTCTCATTAAACTGAAAAGGTACAACAATTACACTCTCGCAATAAATTTGCTGCCCTATTACAATTCAATCTCTCTGCAGCTTTTGATGTTGTCCACCACGATATTCTAATTTACCTACTTTCTGAGATCGGCATCAACTCCACAGTCTTAGAGTGGTTTTCATACTTCTTACTTTCCCGCTCCTACACTGTCAACACAAATGGCACCATATCCGCTCCTTGGAAACCGATTTGCGGAGTCCCACAGTGATCACCCCTATCCCCTATTCTCTTCAACATCTATATGTCCTCCCTGAAACTTTTCCATCTGTCTCCCTTCGAAACCATCTATACATATGCTGATGACATTCTTGTCCTTCTCGAAACAGACTCGAACTTTACCAACCTCGAGAATATCACAGCCTGCTTAATGAAACTCCAATCCTGGTCCCTCTTAGTCCAAATGAAACTGAACGAGTCCAAAATGAAACTATTCTGGCTCGGCCAAAAATGAGAACAGCTACCTATCCTCTTCTCACTACCCTCTGGAGCTACACTGCAGCTAGAGTTCTCTAGCACAGGCCTAGGCATCATTATCAACTCTTCCCTTTCCTTCAACGACCATCTCAACTCCCTGATAAAATCATGCTTCTTTAGCCTCCACATGCTGAGGAAAGTGAGATCCTACTTCCGCCGACAACATTTCGTCGTCCTTGTTCAATCTATCATCCTCTCCATACTAGACTATTGCAATTCCATCTATGTAACTAAAAAAAGTCTTCAAAGACTTCATCTAATTCAGAACATTGCAGCCAAGCTGATCTTCGCAAAATGCAAATTCAATCATGTTTCCCCACTTCTGTCCAAACTTCACTGGCTCCCAATAATTTCCAGAGTTCATTTTAAATGTGCCTGCCTAGCTTTTAAGATCTTATACGGCATCCTCCCTCCACTAATCCCGCTTTCTTGGAACTCCTCGAGCCCTGACACCACCAGGCCCACCCAAAAACTTAAACTATCCTTCTCCTCGCTAAAAAGTATCCTCTATGCAGGAAAATTGGGCAAATCTCTCTTTTTCAGAATCACAGAGCTCTGGAATAATCTTACTGCCCCACTACGGAATCTGGGCTCCTTCCAATTATTCCGTAAGCACCTGAAAACTAGGCTCTTCATAAAATTGTAATGTTCTCTTCCCCCCTGGACTCAACAGCCAACTCCTCTATGCTACTCCTTCCTTTATTAAACTCTTGTAAACCGTGCCGAGCTCTATAATTATGGAGAGGATGCGGTATATAAACTTAAGGTTTAGTTTAGTTTAATGAATTGGAAACAGGATACTGGGCTTGATGAACCTTCAGTCTGTCCCAATATGGGAATTCTTATGTTCTTACTGCGTGTTCTGTTTGGTGTAATACCAACACATCAAAACAACATAAAATATAAGGCCACATAAAGACCAGCAGACTCATGCAGTCCACCCACGATACCGTCTTGCCAGATTGAGGCTAGCTGATCCTTTGCCAGACTAGAGAGAGTTGTTTTAGGTGGGGGTTTTTTTGTTTTATTTCTTCTTTTTTTTTTGGGGGGGGGGGTTTGAAGAAGAAAGGCCCTAAGGTCAGGAGAGACTAGAACTGTGATCAGAATGAAGGTACAGACGAGGTAAACTGACTACACTCTGCACCGGCATGCTCTTTAGTAGAGGAAATTCTCACGAGTGCTTCCTGCACAAAAATTAAAACTTTGCTAAGGGACAGCTCCAACACTTTGGCTCCATCAGATGACATCACCAACTGCCATGTCTGCATCTTCCCTGCTCGTCTATGGAGAACCACCTTTCTCTTCACTGCCTCTCAATTAAAAATCATCTGTGCTTATCCCTATACATTCTTTATTCCTGAATTTCATTACTATTTTTGTTTCATCATCCGTTCTGCTAGTCCGACTTGCACTATTGTGAACTGTTGATGATGTTCTGCAGAGAGATGGCAACAGATTCCACACAATCAGTTTTACTGACAATTTACAACCTAAGGCCAAATGTAACAAAAAGGCAAAAAAAAAAGTTTACAATAACCCACTATCTCCTGGTTTCACTCTTGTTATTCCTTCCATCCAAATATCTCCTTTCCTAACTGTGCAAGATCATCTGCCTGTTGAAATATAAAGGCAACTGATCATAGGACAAAAACATTTCTCTTTCCGTATCACTGTGGTTTCAGAAAAGTAAAATTCTGGGGATTAACTCTGAGCTGTTCTTCCATCTGGCAAGTAATATCTCCCTTAATAACATCATATCCACTAGGCACAGTGGATGGATTTTACTGGCTCCAATAGAAATAAAACAAGCCGCTGTGCCCTGCTTCCAAAGACCACTTACTCCAGTTCAGGGGTTGTTGTTTTTATTTGTATTTCAGCCCCGAGGACATAGATGTGCACGAAGGTTCTTAAGTACTTCTTGCCTGTTTCCACCATCACAGATAGTCAAATGGAGAAATGACTACATTGCCTCTCACTGAATCAAGCAAGGACTGCACTGATGTGTGGAAAGCAGGAGTATAGTATAACCAGTTGAAAAGTGTGGTATAGGGGAAAGGAGAGGTTTTAGTATCTCTCTGCCTGCCCACCATTACTCCCCCCTCTCCCCCCTCCCAAAAAAGTAAGCATATAAAGGGCAATTATATAACTAGATGCCTAAGTTTGGGTGGTTTATGGTTTATTAGTATTTACTTAACTGCCTTTACTAGAAGCACAGGCCAAAGCGGTATACAACTAATTAAAATCAGGAAAGATGACAATTTCAAAGAGAACAGTTTCAACCATACAGACACTCAAGACAGAAACATTCAACTCCAGTTGGTGCTCTGTCATGCCACAAGTGCTGCCTCCCTCCATCAGATCGTAACAAAAAAGCCCCAAACTTAGGTTTTATTCAAAAGCTTGTTGATAAAATGAATCTCCAGAAAGGAAAGGAAAAAGGTATGGAATTTGATGTACCACCTTTCTGTGGTTACAGTCAAAGTGGTTTACATATTATATGCAGGTACTTATTTTGTCCCCCATCATGGTACATGGGTTTGACATGTCACTGGGACTTGCACACATCTGAGAAGCTGAAAGCTATGCTATTTGGTATTTTCTCTACCAGCAGGGACTCGCAAGGTGGACAGGTTTCAGCGGAGATGTCAGACTGACCACCCATCTGGGCAACAGCAGATGAGCAGTGTTGGAGGCGGAGGATCACGTTTGATGTGACAACATCGAATTTATACTGAAGAAGAAAGGTCCGGCAATCTACTTCTGCATTCTGTCACAAAAACTTGATAATATTCATCAACTCACTAGGACTTGAACATGAGTCGATGGCACCTAACAACTTATTTTGAACCTGGTACAAAGGAAAGTTAAGTGACCTGCTCAGAGCTGTAGTGGGAATCAAACTCGGTTCCCCTTGTTCTCAGGCCACTCCTCCACCTCCAAACATAACGGTGATTTTGGAATACCATTCCTCAAAGTGGGTGCTAAAAAACAGAAAGCATTTTGTCTAGCTGGATCTAAGTAAGCGAATTTCGAACCTGAGACAACCAATTTATAATCATTAGGAGACTGCATTAAGTTGGCTGGAGTACTATGAGCACTATAAGATATGAAGGTGTGCCCTTTTGTGTGCCAAAAAGTAGCACTTATGCACATAAATGCCTTAGACATAAGAGCTATGGCATACAAATGTAATTAGGGGGAGATTCACACTGGCTCCTAGTACAAGCACGCATACAATACAAATTCTATTGCACCCTATTCAAAGCCCTAAATGGAAACGGACCAAGCTATCTCAGCAACCGCCTAATCAGGAAAATCACATCCAGACCAAGGAGAACTCATGAACACTTTACCCACCCCCTAATAAAAGGTATACAAAGCAAAAAAATATACAATTGACTATTAGCCACCAGAGCAGCGAAACTAGACTGCCACCTCTCCAATCTGCTGACTATGACGCACAACTACAAACATTCAGGAAAGAACTTAAAACTTTTCTATTCAAGAAATTTGTCAAATGATCTAACTAAACCTGATCCAATCCACCACAGATCCCAACGCATACTACATTTATTAACCATGTATTCTCCCTGGAAATGCCCAGGCCAACTCTTGTTGTAAACCGCCTAGAACTGAAACGTTTTAAGGACATAAGAATTGTCGCTGCTGGGTCAGACCAGTGGTCCATCGTGCTCAGCAGTCCACCCACGTGGCGGTCTTTAGGTCAAGACCAGTGCCATGAGTCTAGCCTGACCTGCGTACATTTTGGTTCAGCAGGAACTTGTCTAACTTTCTCTTGAATCCCTGGAGGGTATTTTCCCCTATAACAGTCTCCGGAGAGCGTTCCAGTTTTCTACCACTCTCTGGGTGAAGAAGAACTTCCTTATGTTTGTACGGAATCTATCCCCTTTTAGCTTTAGAGAGTACCCTCTTGTTCTCTCTACCTTGGAGAGGGTGAACAACCTGTCTCTATCTACTAAGTCTATTCCCTTCATTATCTTGAATGTTTCAATCATGTCTCCTTCTCAGTCTCCTTTTTTCAAGGGAGAAGAGGCCCAGTTTCTCTAATCTCTCATTGTACAGCAACTCCTCCAGCCCCTTAATCATTTTAGTCACTCTTCTCTGGACCCTTTCGAGTAGTACCGTGTCCTTCTTCATATACAGTGACCAGTGCTTGGCGCAGTATTCCATGTGGGGGTGTACCATGGCCCAGTACAGCGGCATGATAACCTTCTCCAATCTGCTCGTGATTCCCTTATTAATCATTCCTAGCAATCTGTTCGCCCTTTTTGCTGCCGCCGCACATTGTGCGGACGGCTTCATTGACTTGTCGACCAGTACTCCCAAGTCTCTTTTCTGGCGGATCTCTCCGAGTACTGCACCAGACATCCTGTATAATATTTTTGTTACCAACATGCATCACCTTACACTTATCCACGTTAAACCTCATTTGCCATGTTGCGGCCCATTTCTCGAGCGTGTTTATGTCACATTGCAGGTCTTCGCAGTCCTTCTGCGTCTTCACTACTCTGAATTACTTCGTATCACCCTCATATTTAATCACTTCACTTGTACCAATTTCCAGGTCATTTATAAATATGTTGAAGAGCACGGGTCCAAGCACCAAA
The DNA here is from genome assembly GCF_902459505.1 of Geotrypetes seraphini. Taxonomy (NCBI): domain Eukaryota; kingdom Metazoa; phylum Chordata; class Amphibia; order Gymnophiona; family Dermophiidae; genus Geotrypetes; species Geotrypetes seraphini. The sequence continues at coordinate 222,543,685 of NC_047085.1, forward strand.
TCCTGCGGCACTCCACTCGTTCCGCTTGGAATCGGAGGGGGGTACTAGAGTTACAGCTACTTCCGATATTATAAAGGTTTTCCATGATTATTTTAGTAAATTCTATGCGGAAAAGCCGTTAGAATCTGGCCCGTCTTTGGATGATTATTTGGTTGATGCGGGAATGCCGCGTTTTAGTCAAAGTTAAACAAGGTTGGAATATTCAAAGGTAAATGGTTTTTCTAAAATACCTCAGCCCCACCACTCCACCGCTATGTTAGCTTCAAAAACAGCGGGAGATTTACGTGGCAACTCATCATAGGTATTAAATTTATCTAAATGCTGTGATAGTTTTACTAAATCATTATCATTTTTATAAACTGATATATTTTTATTGGTGTGTATACTTAGCTTTTAACCACACAGCTGGACCTGGGAGTCAGACCCGACATGTTTCGCACAAACAGTGCTGTTTCAAGGGTCTCCCTAGTGTGAAAGTAAAGAGAACAAACCTTAGGGAAATGGCAGAGAATGGTAGTGCCGGGGGGGGAGTGTCCATCACCGGGTTTGGATTTAAAAGCAGCCTGAGAATGCCGGCGCCATCTTTTCACAGAAGTTGCACTTGTGAGTCAGATGACAACGGCGGCCTCGGTAAGCGTTTTGATTAAGTGATTTTTAAACTGGTTTATATGGGGGGGTGGCATGTGGGGCTAGATTTCTCTGCCATAAAAGCTAAGTATACACACCAATAAAAATATATCAGTTTATAAAAATGATAATGATTTAGTAAAACTATCACAGCATTTAGATAAATTTAATACCTATGATAAGTTGCCACGTAAATCTCCCGCTGTTTTTGAAGCTAACATAGCGATGGAGTGGTGGGGCTGAGGTATTTTAGAAAAACCATTTACCTTTGAATATTCCAACCTTGTTTAACTTTGCTATCATTTAAGAAGGGTTGGTGTTAGAACTAACAACTAACATACTGGTATTGCACTAAAGCGTTTTAGTCAAAGGCATTTAAATGCCCTAAATAGTCCAATTTCTGGCTTGGAGATTCAGAGAGTGATTAGAACATTGAAAAGTGGTACTACTCCAGGCAGTGATGGTTATTCCTCTGAATTTTATAAGCTTGTTGGGCATTTGGTTCCAGGACCATTAGTGGATTATTACACAGCAGGTATTGATGCGGGTGGGTTTTCTGTTGCTGCCAATCAGGCTATGATTTCATTGATTCTTAAACCCGGTAAACCAGCACATTGTCCTGATTCATACCGACCTATATCTCTCATAAATGTTGATTTGAAAATCTTATCTCGGATATTGGCGACCAGGTTGGCTGGTTTTTTGCCTGATTATATTTGTGCAGAGCAGGTTGGTTTTGTGAGGGGAAGGCAGTCTGTTTTAAATGTAAGGAAGGTGTTATTGTCGGTTGCGCATTGTCAGTTGGTGCGGGAACCCTTACTTTTAGTTGGGTTGGACGCGGAAAAGGCCTTTGACCAAGTTAATTGGTCTTACCTTTTTCACGTTTTGGATTACATGGGCCTTCAAGGGTGGTTTCGTAAGGTGCTGATTGCTCTTTATGCGATGCCTTCAGCAGTTTTGTTGGTTAATGGTTGTATTTCAGCTTCCTTTTCAATTTATAGGGGAACGAGACAAGGATGTCCCCTTTCTCCTTTGTTATTTTTGTTGTATATTGAACCATTATTACGGACACTCCAAAATGATTCTGATGTGGTTGGGGTTCAATTTAACTCAGGTTTGGTTAAATCTCTGGCATTTACAGATGATGTGCTCTTGGTCTTAACTAATGTGCATTCTTCTTTACATCATGCATTAGGGGTATTGGAGGAATTTAGTTTTTACTCTGGTTACCGATTGAATATGCATAAATCAGAGGTTTTAGCAATTCCAACATCGGTGCAACTTGATTGGGAAGGTCCTTTTCCGCTTAAATGGGCGGATGGTAAAATTAAGTATTTGGGAATATGGATTTCTGGATCCTTTTCGGATTTACCATTGCTTAATTTGGAACCTCTTTTGCAGGGCACTGAAACAAGATTGAGTATTTGGCAGTCCTTTCCTCTTACTTTAATGGGACGTATAGCGTTATTTAATATGATAGTTGTACCGAAATGGTTGTATATTTTTCAAATGTTACCTTTACTGTGCTCATCTGTTTATCATTTCCGCCTAAGGAGAGCTATTCAAAAATTTTTGTGGTCAGGTAAACGTCCACGTATCTCATATGCGACTCTTACATTGTCCAGAGATAGAGGGGGGTTGGGATTGCTAAATATACATAATTTTGCAGTGGCTTGTCAATTACGCCATCTTAATGACTGGTATCGAGGGACTTCTCATTTTTCTGTTACCTCTGTGGAACTTAAACTTATTGCTCCATATTCTGTTAGTACGTTATTACATGCTCCTGCTCGATATTTAACTCAGATATTATCCCAATACCCTATTTATCGTGCGGTTCGACAGGCTTGGCAATGGACTTGTGCATTTTTTGGTCACTCCTCTGTGAGTTCTCCTTTATTGTCCATTAAGGGCAATCCTCAATTTGTTCCGGGAATGGAATCTTCGCTGTTTGATTCTTGGGTAGAAAAAGGAGTGGTATATCTTTATCATGTTCTCACTACTTTGGGGCAATTGCGTTCCTTCCCTGCTTTGGCTCAGGAATATGGGCTCCTTCCGGGGGATGTGTTTCCGTATTTGCATTACAACATTATATTCATACTTTATCATCTGACACTTTAAAGAGATCTGTGTTTAAATCTTTGAAGGAGATATATTGTTTGGAAGCACAGTCTTTTATACCATTGCGTTTCTATCATAAAAATTTGTTGGAACACGCCCCGGAATATGATTTTGATTCATTAAGTGATCGATGGTCTTTGGATTTGGGAATTCCTATTTCGGTTGCAGTATTGCGGTCTTTTTTGAAATCATTAAAACAACCTTGGGCTTCTATCCCTATGATTGAAATGCAATATAAACTGCTGATGCGTATTTATATGTCTCCCTCTAGGGCTTATCGTGTGGCATTACGTCTGGATTCTTGTTGTCCTAAATGTGGGGGGGTAAATGCTACCTTGGGACATATGTTTATGCCTGTCCTAGGGTGTTGAGATTTTGGACCATTCTCCATAGACATATTGCACGTCTTTGGAATACGAGATGCTTGCCTCATCCAAAGATGTTATTTTCTATTTCTTTGTTGACTCATCCTATACCGAGAGGTATTCGTTTATTTTTGAAGCGTGCATTATTGTTGGGGAAAAAGTCTATTCTTGTTCATTGGATGGATGCTACTCCGCCCACTTTATCGCAGTGGCGCTTTCTGATGATTTCTCAACTAAAGATGGAACGCTTGAATATATCTGATATGGACTCTGTGCAGGGACGTTCTTTACATCTTATTTGGGAGCCCTTTTGGGTATCCCTTACCGGGTATGCACGTAGCCATGTATTGAATATTTGAGTGATTAGTTTTATGTTTTTGTTTCTTGCCATATGATATTAGATTTAATTTATCATGCCTCTATTTTATTTTATTTTATTTGGGAGGGTGGGTAGAGAGGTTTGGTTTAGATAAAAACTTGGTCAGTATTGTTTGTTTTATATTATATTGGTATAATGTTTCCTTGACCAATAAACATATTTGAACATAAATATGTTGAAGAGCACGGGTCCAAGCACCAAATCCTGCGGCACTCCACTCGTTCCGCTTTTCCAGTCCGAGTATTTACCCTCACTCTCTGTTTCCTATCCGCCAACCAGTTTTTAATCCACATGAGTATTTCATTCTCGATTCCATGGCTCGCAATTTTTCGAAGCAGTCATTCATGCGGGACCTTGTCGAACACCTTCTGAAAATCCAGATATACAATGTCAACCGGCTCGCCCTTGTCTATCTGCCTGCTTACTCCATCGAAGAAGTGCAGCAAGTGTGTCAAGCAAGATCTTCCCTTGCTGAAGCCGTGCTTGCTGGTCCTCATCAGATCATGTCCTTCAAGGTGATCAATGATGTGGTCCTTTATCAGCGCCTCTACAATCTTTCCCGGTACCAAGGTCAGACTCATCGGTCTGTAGTTTCCCGGATCTCCCCTAGAACCTTTCTTGAAGATCGGCATGACATTCGCCTCTTTCCAGTCTTTCGGAATCCTTCCCGATTTGATTGACAGATTGGTTATTAGTTGAAGCAGTTCAGCTATAGCCCCCTTTCAGTTCCTTGATTACCCTCGGATGGATGCCATCTGGTCCTGGGGATTTATCATTTTTAAGCCTATCAATCTGCCTGCATACCTCTTCTAGACTGACCGTCAACCCTGTCAGTTTCCCGTCCTTATTTCCTGCTCAGTCTTATAGCCTATCAGTCTTATAGCCTATCAGCCTATCAGTATGTTGTGTATATCCTCTTCAGTAAATAGACGCAAAAAATGTGTTCAGTTTGTCGGCGATGGCTTTGTCCTCCTTTAGCGCTCCCTTTATTTCATGGTCATCCAACGGCCCCACCGCTTCCTTTGCAGGTCGTTTCCCTCTTAATATATCGAAAGAACGGCTTGAAGTTTTTCACCTCCTTGGCTATTTTTTCCTCATAGTCTCTTTTGGCTCTTCTTACCGCCTTGTGGCACTTGCTTTGATGTTTGTGCTTTTTCCAGTTTTCGTCTGTTTTTAACCTTTTCCATTCCTTAAACGAAGTCTTCTTGTCTCTGATTGCTTTCTTCACAGCTACAGTGAGCCACGCCAGTTCCTTGTTCTTTTTCCTTTTGGAATCCTTGGTGATACGTGGTATATATAGATTTTGCGCCTCGGTGACTGTGTCCTTAAAAAGGGACCATGCTTGCTCTAGCGTTTTTACAGTGCTTATCCTCTTCTTAATGTAACAAGTGGAGCATGTTTCCTAGTTATGCATGCAATTTATATAACACTAAGTTATGGGTACCCTTGCCACATTTAGGTGTGCTCAGTTATGCATGTGTCTATCAATGAAGCATGTGCAAAAAAATACAAATAACAACAAAACCAAAAATTAATTATAAAATCATAAGTGACACATATAATAAATACATTAAAACAGCATTCTGAGTGGTGCAATCCATATAAAAAAAAAGGTTCAGACAAATTCATGACAGGGATATGTCTTGTCAAAATAGAAATTAAAAAGGTGCTTACCTATAAGATCCCAATCATATAGCTCCAAAATATCTTTGAAAAGATATGAAGAAAATAATTCAAGTCCGCTCATGCAAAAGTTCTACCAAAAATCAAACAAAAAACAGATAAGTCATTGGGCATTAAGAGGCACTCAGATGTTAAACAAAACCCAGATCACTGACACAAAAGCAGAGTAATATTATAACTGGCAGAACAAGTGGCTGGAGTGCAGCACAAGTCTTGACTAATCAGCTTTACAGCCAAGAGCAATTCAATTTCAAATGCTCTGCTCCCTGTAAGGTTAGGGAGTAGCCCCCTGAAAATATTAGGCTTACAGGACTAGAATCTATAAATGGTGCCTAAGCGCAACTACACTGTAGGTGTCGCTCCGTGTGGTTGTCAATTAACCGCTAGGTATCCTTTATAGAATCCCACCCAGCAGTGCCTAGGTGTGCTTAAGCGTCGCTAGGCGTTGGTACATTAGGCCAGGTTTTGCTTGGCCTAATTTACCAGTGCCTAACTCAGACGCCTAGCAATGCCAAGGTCAACTACACCAATTCTTCACTTTTAGCCACGCCTGCGATATCATTAAGTGTCAGAGGGCACCTTGACTTAGGCGTTGCTAGGCGCCACTTTGAATTCCATACAGAAATCTTTTCTTTTTTTTTTTTTTTATTAATTTGTTGATTAACCTCAATGGCATGGTCAATTCCCACACCATTTAAGCTAATTAAAACAATTTGGGTGTCAGCAATTAGGGCGTCTAGAGGCGCTTCATGTAGGCATCCTATATAGAATCTTGCTCCCAGTGCCTCACTTGTAAATTTACTAAAGAATATATTTGCTAGTCTGGCAAGGCATGCCAAGTCATAAATCACTTTAAGCCCCCACATTCATTGTTCACTCAAAAAGATTAACCTATTTACCTATTTGAGAGGACTAATCAGTGGCACAGAAAAAATAATATGGAAAAACTATATAAATTAGAAAGCACAGTTACTTACCGTAACAGGTGTTATCCAGGGACAGCAGGCAGATATTCTTAACACATGGGTGACGTCACCGACGGAGCCCTCGGTACGGACCTTTTTAACTAGAAGTTTCTAGTTGGCCGCACCGCGCGTGCGCGAGTGCCTTCCCGCCCGACGGAGGAGTGCGTGGTCCCCAGTTAGGATAAGCCAGCTAAGAAGCCAACCCGGGGAGGTGGGTGGGACGTAAGAATATCTGCCTGCTGTCCCTGGATAACACCTGTTACGGTAAGTAACTGTGCTTTATCCCAGGACAAGCAGGCAGCATATTCTTAACACATGGGTGACCTCCAAGCTAACAAAGAGGGAGGTGGGATGGTTGGCCATTAGAAAAATAAATTTTGTAACACAGATTGGCCGAAGTGTCCATCCCGTCTGGAGAACGCATCCAGACAGTAGTGAGTAGTGAATGTGTGAACTGAGGACCAAGTGGCCGCCTTGCAGATTTCCTCGATGGGCATGGAACGGAGGAAAGCTACAGAAGCAGCCATAGCTCGGACTCTGTGGGCCGTGACAGTTCCTTCCAGTGAGAGACCGGCCCGAGCATAGCAGAATGCAATACAGGCAGCAAGCCAATTGGAAAGTGTCCGTTTGGAGACAGGACGACCCAAACGGTTGGGATCGAAAGACAAAAATAGCTGAGGGGATGTTCGGTGAGCTCTGGTACGATCAAGATAGTAAGCAAGGGCACGCTTACAATCCAGCGTGTGCAACGCCTGTTCCCCAGGATGCGAGTGAGGCTTAGGGAAGAAGACGGGCAGCACAATGGACTGGTTGAGGTGAAAAGTTGAGACCACCTTGGGAAGGAATTTAGGGTGGGTACGCAGAACAACCTTGTCATGGTGAAAAACAGTGAACGGTGGGTCGGCAACCAGTGCATGCAGTTCGCTAACCCTCCTGGCAGAGGTGATGGCAATCAGGAAAAGCACCTTCCAGGTAAGGAGTCTAAGTGAAGTTGTGGCAAGAGGCTCGAATGGAGGTTTCATGAGAGCTGAGAGTACCACATTCAGGTCCCAGACGACTGGAGGAGGCTTGAGGGGTGGTTTGATATTGAAGAGCCCTCGCATAAATCTGGAAACCAGAGGATGAGCCGTAAGGGGTTTTCCGAGAATGGGCTCATGAAACGCAGTGATGGCACTGAGGTGGACTCTGATGGAGGTAGTTTTGAGGCCAGCATTGGACAGCGAGAGCAAATATTCCAATACAGTTTCCACCGCTAAGGAGGTGGGTTCCTGATGATGCCGGAGACACCACGAGGAGAATCTGGTCCATTTCTGATGGTAACATTGGAGGGTGGCCGGCTTCCTGGAGGCGTCCAAGATGAGGCGGACCGGCTGAGATAGGTTCTCTGGAGAGGTCAGCCCGAGAGAAACCAAGCTGTCAGGTGGAGCGAAGACAGATTGGGATGCAGTAGAGACTGATGCTGCTGCGTAAGTAGAGTAGGAAACACAGGAAGGAGAATGGGTTCCCTGGAGCTGAGTTGGAGCAGGAGTGAGAACCAGTGTTGGCGAGGCCACCGAGGTGCGATAAGAATCATGGTGGCGTTGTCCTTGCGGAGTTTGGACAAGGTCCGCAACATCAGAGGAAGTGGAGGGAAGGCATACAGGAACCGATCCCTCCAATCGAGCAGGAATGCATCCGGAGCCAGACGGTGAGGAGAGAAGAGTCTGGAACAGAATTGGGGCAGCTGATGATTGTGAGGTGCTGCAAAGAGGTCCACCTGCGGAGTGCCCCATCGAGCAAAGATGGAGAGCAGAGTTGGAGGGTCCAACGTCCACTCGTGAGGTTGAATGATGCGGCTGAGATTGTCGGCCAGAGAGTTCTGTTCGCCCTGGATATAGACCGCCCTGAGAAAGAGATTGCGGTCCGTGGCCCAGGTCCAGATGCGCAGAGCCTCCAAACAAAGGGGGCGAGATCCGGTGCCGCCTTGCTTGTTTATGTAGTACATGGCGACTTGATTGTCTGTGCACAGGAGGAGGACTTGAGGACAGAGGAGATGTTGGAAAGCCTTGAGGGCGTAGAACATGGCTCTGAGTTCCAGGAAATTGATGTGATGACGACGCTCCTGTGGGGTCCAAAGTCCCTGGGTGCGTAGGTCTCCTAGGTGAGCTCCCCACGCATAGGGGGACGCATCTGTGGTGATGATCATAGAGTGGGGGGGCAGATGAAAAAGCAGACCCCTGGAAAGATTTGAGGAGTTCAACCACCATTGGAGAGATTGCTGAAGAGATGATGTCACAGAGATGGGATGAGAAAGAAGATCCGTAGTCTGTGACCATTGGTTGGCGAGAGTCCACTGAGGCGTACGAAGGTGGAGACGTGCCAGAGGAAGGACATGCACCGTCGAGGCCATGTGACCCAGGAGGACCATCATCTGTCGGGCAGGAATGGAGGGATGCATGAGCACCTGATGGCAGAGATGGAGCAGGGTCCGCTGGCGATCGGAGGGGAGAAAGGCCCTCATTAGCGTGGTGTCCAGAACTGCTCCAATGAATTGAAGTCGCTGGGTGGGAAGCAGATGCGACTTGGGGTAGTTGATCTCGAACCCCAGGAGGTGGAGGAGAGAGATGGTGTGATGAGTAGCTTGTAGCACGAGTTGAGATGAAGGTGCTTTCACCAACCAATCGTCCAAGTAGGGGAACACCTGGAGGTTGTGAGACCTGAGGAAGGCCGCTACCACTATAAGGCACTTGGTGAAGACCCTGGGTGAGGAAGCGAGGCCGAACGGTAGCACCTTGTACTGATAGTGGTGGTGCAGTACCTGGAACCGCAGGTAGCGGCGAGAACTCTGATTGATGGAGATGTGAGTGTAGGCCTCTTTTAGGTCCAGGGAACATAGCCAGTCGTGATGAGAAAGAAGAGGGTAGAGCGTGGCAAGGGAGAGCATTCTGAACTTTTCCTTGACCAGACATTTGTTGAGGTCCCTGAGATCGAGAATGGGACGGAGGTCTCCCGTCTTTTTGGGTACCAGGAAGTAGCGGGAGTAGAATCCCTGACCCCTTTGATCTTGAGGTACTTCTTCGATGGCATTGAGAAGGAGGAGGGATTGAACCTCCCTCAGGAGGAGGGGGGTTTGGGATGAGTGTGAAGCAGACTCTACGGGAGGGTTGTCCGATGGAAGAGTCTGGAAGTTGAGAGAGTAGCCGTGGCGGATGATGTTGAGGACCCACTGGTCCGACGTGATGATTTCCCAACGGCTGGAGAAAATGGTGAGACGACCCCCGATAGGCTGTGGAAGAGGTAGCAAGGGTGGATGACTGGCTATGCCCTGGAGAGAAGAGTCAAAAGGGCTGAGATTGTTTAGCAGGCTGAGGAGGCTTAGAGGGTTGAGTGGCCTGAGATCGAGCCTGGGCATGGTGCTGCTGTTGACGGGGTCGCCGAGATTGTTGGGGAGGCGGATTGAGTGGCCTGGCTGAGAACCTCCGCTGATAAGATGATTGAGGTCGATAAGGTCGGGCAGGCGGAGCCTTCTTTTTCGGCTTGATCAGGGTGTCCCACCTGGTCTCATGGGCAGAGAGTTTCTGGGTGGTGGAATCCAGCGACTCTCCAAAAAGTTCATCCCCGAGACAGGGGGCGTTGGCCAGACGATCCTGGTGGTTGATGTCCAGGTCGGAGACTCTGAGCCAGGCTAAGCGACGCATGGCTACGGCCATGGCAGAGGCCCGAGAGGTGAGCTCGAAGGAGTCGTATATCGAGCGGACCATATACTTGCGCAATTGGAGAAGGCCAGAGATGTGTTGTTGGAATAGCGGGACCTTGCGCTCAGGTAGGTACTTCTGGAGGGCAGACAGTTGTTGGACCAAATGTTTCAGATAGAAAGAAAAATGGAAGGAATAGTTGTTTGCCCTGTTGGCAAGCATGGCATTCTGGTAAAGCCTCTTGCCAAACTTGTCCATGGTCTTACCTTCTCTGCCAGGAGGGGTAGAGGCATAGACACTGGAGCCCTGAGTCTTTTTTAAGGTGGATTCAACCAGAAGGGACTCATGGGGCAATTGAGATTTGTCGAATCCAGGAATAGGGATGACACGGTAAAGGTTGTCCAGTTTACGGGGGGCTCCCGGTACCGTGAGGGGATTTTCCAAGTTTTTGTAAAACGTTTCCCGCAGGATGTCATGCACGGGAAGCTTGAGGAACTCCTTAGGAGGTTGCTCAAAGTCTAAAGCCTCTAGAAAGGCTTGAGACTTTTTTGAGTCAGATTCTAGGGGAAGGGACAGGGCAGCAGACATTTCTCTCAGAAATTTAGAAAATGAGGACTGCTCTGGTTTAGAGGTGGCATCGGGTGCCGATGGTTCCTCATCAGATGAGGAGGGATCCTCCTCGGTACCGAGAGGAGTTTCCTCCCATAAGTCAAGGTCCCTGACCTCTGGTGCATGTCGAGACACCGGGGTGGAGGGCGCGGTATGGCGAGTCTTGGACAAAGACTTTCCAGAGCGCACCGAAACGGTACCAGGAGAGGACGACCGGCGTCGATCCCGGTCCCGGGAAGAATGCCGTACCGCCTGGTGCCGAGGAGGATCCAATGTGGCATGGGAATGAACCACCGGATCGACATGGAGTTGTTCGGCCGAAAGGATCGGCATGGAGGTGTTTACAGGTACCGAAGGGGTGGACACAGGGGGCTCGGTACGGGGCTCGGGCCGGTCTGGTACCGGAAGGAGCGGTGCCAGGATAGTGGGCAACAGGTGTTCAAGTTGTTGCTGTAACTGTTCCTGGAGTTGAGCTTTTAAGATGGCCGAGATACGGTCATCTAGGGGTGGCATCGGAACCGCTTTCTTTTTCTTCGGTTCCTTGGATGCCGCTCCACGCCCCGGCGATGAGGAGGCCGATGACGAGGCACTCACCGAGATCGGGGCGGAGCGTTTACGGGACCGGTGCGATGCCGGTAGGGATGGTGTCGCCACCGTAGCTGGAGGGCGCTCGAGGGAAGAGGAAGGCTTCTTAGCCGGCTTACCTGGCGCCAGCGACGCCGATGTGGGGTCGGTCGGTGTCGAGGTCGACAGGTGCCGATTTTTGAGGTACCGCCGTTGAAGTTGAGGAGTCCATCGCCGACTCGGTGCCGAAGAGAAGAGTTTGTTGAATTCTTCGGTTTTTAAGGGTTCTCTTTTGAAGAGTGGCACAGCGGGTGCAGGAGTCCGCCCGATGCTCCGGACCCAGACACTGCAAGCACCAATTGTGTGGGTCAGTGATGGAGATCGGGCGTGCACACCGCTGGCACTTCTTAAAACCGACCTGCGGGGGCATGAAGGGGAAGATAGCCTCCGCAAAATCGAAGCCCGAGGCCTGTATAATGGCAACAGGCCCCGCCGGGGCAAAAACGAAAAAAAGGGGAAAAAAGCAAAGTTTTTTTTTTTTTTTTTTTTGGCAAATCAAAGTAAAATAAACCCGAAGGTAAAGAAAGAAAAATAAGGAAAAAAAAGCGCGAGCGGGAAGGCAAAAAGTGGTTTCAACGGCCGTTGAAAAAACACACGCGTCTTCTTCGCTCCGCGGAAACGAAGAAACTGGGGACCACGCACTCCTCCGTCGGGCGGGAAGGCACTCGCGCACGCGCGGTGCGGCCAACTAGAAACTTCTAGTTAAAAAGGTCCGTACCGAGGGCTCCGTCGGTGACGTCACCCATGTGTTAAGAATATGCTGCCTGCTTGTCCTGGGATAAAAATAAGTACAAAGGCTAAATTGAGCTATAATGACATAGACATCCTAGAACTGAGTTCTGTCCCTGTAATTACAGTGTTTGCTCTATCAAAGCAGGAGGCCTCATAGCAGTAACTTCTTTAACCAGTCTGCTTCACTAATGACAGCACTGTGTGCAAATTAAAACAATTTTTTTTTGAGGGGGGCAATTCTTATCAACAGTGAATCTCCTTTGACAGCAACCGACGTGTGCTATGGTGTCCAGAGGCAAGTGCGATTGTGTGCCAGAGAGGAATGCTTCACTGAGTTTATAGAATGGTTGTATGGTACAGCATGCCTCTCACTCAGCAGATGGGAATGGATGGTTTCTGCAGAGTTTCGTCTCTTTCACTATACAAGCCCAAGCTGATGCAATGAAACAATTAACTCCCTTACCTGGGGCATCATCTCTTCAATGAAATGAATCGTGTAGTCAATGTTAAATCTGATTACTTTACACAAGGGGATCTGCAAATTATGACAAGAGCAGAATAGAGATTCAGCTTTAGCAGACACAGTACTGGGATCAGATTATAACAACTTTTGTCTCTTTATCTTTCATGAAAAAAGACATATAGTGTGATTGGTATTAAAAAAAACACTAATATACAGCTGAACAGAACAAGCATTATTCTATCCAGGGGCTGTGGTGACTTTATAAACCATCAGCGTGAAGGTCAATTAGTACCTTGAATGGTCACAACCAATTGAATTCCAACATGTGATATCTTAGACTGCCTGACTTTCTTCTTATCTCACCCTACATATCCATATCTGATGGAAGACCAATACAAGCAGTGGAGGATAGCAGATAGCATGAGTCTATATTGGTATCAGCAAGCAAGAAGGAGTGCCATAAGCTGCTGAACCTGTAGTGGCTGCAGTCACTTAGGGCAAGATTCACAAAGCAAACCGATCGTGTACTGATCGATTTGCGACCCCTTAACGAGCAAATTTCCCTCTGACCTGATTCACTTACCTCTCCTGCGATCCACTTCGAATCCATGCATGCGAACGAGGAGAAACGCATGAAAAGTAGGAAGGGACGCGATTTACAACACAAAATTCTCAATCCAACTGGGCTGGCCAATCAACTGAAGAAGTGACTATAGAGCTGCACGGGAACGGGGACGACGGGAATCCCGCGGGACCCGCGGGCATCCCGCGGGTTCCCCCTTTGGGTCACGGGGATCCCGTGGGGACGCCCCTAGGGTCGCGGGGATCCCGTGGGGACGCCCCCTAGGGTCGCGGGGATCCCGTGGGGACGCCCCCTAGGGTCGCGGGGTTCCTGCGGGGCTGGATGTACTCAGTCGCGCGGCTCTTCTCCCTACCTTCTCTGCTTGCAGCACAGAGCCGAACGGAAGTCTTCCCGACGTCAGCGCTGACGTCGGAGGGGAGGGAGGGCTTAAACAAAGCCCTCCCTCCTTCCGACGTCAGCGCTGACGTCGGGAAGACTTCCGTTTGGCTCTGTGCTGCAGGCAGTGCAGGTAAGGAGGAGAGTAGCCTCGCGGTTCGAGTGGCTACCAAGGGAGGGGGCGGTCCGGTCCGCCCCGCCACACCCCGCCCCGGTTGCAGCACAGCCGGCCAGGTCCTCTTACTTTTGTGGCACTTCCCCGACCGACCGACAACAGCCCCGGTCCCTGCCCTGTAGCCGCGAATCTAAATTATCTTCTTACAGCAGCTGTAATAAGGTAATTTAGATTCGCAGTTAAGGGCAGGGAGGTTTGTCGGACCGGGGCTGTTGTCAGTCGGTCGGGGAAGTGCCACAAAAGTAAGGGGACCTGGCCGGCTGTGCTGCACCCGGGGCGGTAGAGAAGGAGTGGGGAGAAGGACGCTGAAAGGCCATGGGGAAGACGGGAGGGGGGGGGAAGGACTCTGAAAGCACTTGAAGACAGAGGAGGGAGAAGGACGCTAAAAGGCCATGGGAAGGGCGGGGGGGGGGGGAGGACTCTGAAAGCACTTGTGGAAGACAGAGGGGGGAGAAGGATGCTGAAAGCACATGGGGAAGACAAAGGGGTGGAGAAGGACGCTGAAAGGACATGGGGAAGACGGGGGGGGGTGGAGAAGGACGCTGAAAGGCCATGGGGAAGACAGAGGGGGGAGAAGGACGCTGACAGGACATGGGGAAGATGGGGGGAGAAGGACGCTGAAAGGAAATGGGGAAGAGAGAGTAGGGAGAAGACGCTGGCAGGGAAGAAGACAGATGCCAGACTATGGGGGGAGCGGAGAGAAGAAGATGGGTGCCAGACCAATTTGGAAGGGGGAAGAAAGGGAGAGGCACATTAACAGAGCAAATGGAAGATGCAGAAGGAAGAGAGACAGTGGATGGAAGGAATTGAATGAGAACATGAGGAAAGCAGAAACCAGGCAACAAAGGTAGGAAAAGAATTATATTTCTTTTTTTTTATTTTGCTTCAGGATAAAGTAGTATATTAGTTGTGTTGATAAAAATTTATAAACATTAGAGGCTCTGGTAGAAACCCATTTGCAAAGTATGTATTCTTCCCAATTAATATTTTCAAATTAATAAAGTCTTTTTGCTTATTTGTAAATGGGTTTCTACCAGAGCCTTTAATTCAGTAGCATAATTAAATGAAATAACTATTTCTGAAGTTTATAGGGACGGGCGGGGACGGAGGGGATTCCTCGCGGGGACAGGTGGGGACGGAGGGGATTCCTCGTGGGGACGGGTGGGGACGGAGGGAATCCTCACGGGGACGGGTGGGGACGGGTGGGATTCCTCACGGGGACGGGTGGGGACGGGTGGGACTTTGGCGGGGACGGGTGGGGACGGGTGGGATTTCTGTCCCCGCGCAACTCTCTAGAAGTGACTCCTGGGGACCAGTCACAAACCTTCTTTTCCCACTGTTCAGCCGGGGGGAGAGCAGTGCCTGTTAGCTCCCTGACAAATGAAGCAACGTCTAAGCAACTTTCTCTCACCACCCAGACTGATCTCTGCTGCCTTCCCTGCAGTGCGAGCCCGTGGGTTTAAAGCGGGGCTGCATGCCGCAGTGTAGCCCCGCTTTAAACCCGCGGGCTGGCACTGCAGGGAAGGCACAGAGAGCAGGGCATGACCAGCTGAGTGTCGCCGACACCTGGAAGAGGCTGTCGCTGCCGTGGATAGCAGCAGCAGGAGAGTCGGGGCCCAAAAACAACAGTGTAAAAATAAATTTTTTTTTAAACCCCACGGACACAAAACACATGCGCAGACCATCTACAGGGAAAGCAGATGGTCTGCACATGCGTGGGGATGCACACCAGCGATCCGGGCAGGCAGATGGGGGCATTCCTCTGATTGCCCCCATCTGCATATTTTAGTTTGAAGAATTCGTCGGACCTGCCGGGATCGGGCCCAATCGGGCAGGTTCGTGAATCCAGCCGATCAACCCAAGAAACGACTGCTGGAGACCAGTCTAAAACGTCTTTTCTACTCTCCAGCTCCATAGAAGCCCTGCTCTGCCACAATCTGTCTCTTGCCTGCTCTCCCCGAATGCCGCCCTGCTCTGCCTCAATTGCCACCCAGCTCCTCCCCATTTCTCCTGCCTGATCCTGCCCTTCTCCGCATTGCGAGCCCGTGGTTTTAACCCGCGGGTTCAAACCACGGATTCGCAGAGCTAAAACTTAAAAAAAGGTAAAAGTAAAAAATAAAATAAAAAATAAAAGACTGCAGCTCCAATGGGCATGCACAGACCATCTACAGATGGTCTGTGCATGCGTGGGGATCGCAGAAAAGTGATCCATGCCGGCAGATGGGGGCGTTCCTCCGAGCGCACCATCTGCATATTTTTCTTTTCTGAATTTGTCGGACCTGCCCGGATTGGGCCCGATCGGGCAGGTTGATGAATCTGGCCCTTAGCTCACTCACCAGTGAGATGAAACAAGGCAACAGAGGCAAGCCCAGTGCCATATGTGTTGAGGAGGGTGGGTGGACGCATTACTCCTCTCCCTCGTTAACTCCCTGCTGCTCCTGTGCAAATTCTATGTCTTCACATGCCACCCTTGCTTCCTCAAATGATTCTCCTCCTCAATTCTCTGCCAGCCAGCAGGTTTGAGGATGGAAGAGGACTGAATCAAGAACATAAGAACTGCCGCTGCTGGGTCAGACCAGCAGTCCACTCCCGTAGCAGCTCTTAGGTCAAAGACCAGTGCCTGAGTCTAGCCTTACCTCTCATTCTCTCTACCTTGGAGAGGGTGAACAAACTGTCTTTATCTAATAAGTTTATTCCCTTCATTATCTTGAATGTTTCGATCATGTCCCCTCTCAGTCTCCCCTTTTCAAGGGAGAAGAGGCCCAATTTCTCTAATCTCACAATGTACTGCAACTTCTCCAGCCCCTTAACCATTTT
This sequence comes from Geotrypetes seraphini, assembly GCF_902459505.1. Lineage (NCBI taxonomy): Eukaryota > Metazoa > Chordata > Amphibia > Gymnophiona > Dermophiidae > Geotrypetes > Geotrypetes seraphini. The sequence goes on from NC_047085.1 coordinate 222,559,877, forward strand.
AGTCTGGACCCTTTTGAGTAGTACTATGTCCTTCTTCATGTACAGCGACCAGTGCTGGACACAGTATTCCAGGTGAGGGCACACCATGGCCCGGTACAGCGGCATGATAACCTTCTCCGATCTGTTTGTGATCCCCTTCTTAATCATTCCTAGCATTCTGTTCGCCCTTTTTGCCGCAGCCACCACACATTGCGCGGACGGCTTCATTGACTTGTCAACCAGTACTCCCAAGTCTATTTCCTGGAGGAGTCTCTCCGAGCACTGCACCAGACATCCTGTATTCGTGTATAAGATTTTTGTTACCAACATGCATCACCTTACACTTATCCAACATTAAACCTAATTTGCCATGTTGCAGCCCATTTCTCAAGGGTGTTTATGTCATGTTGCAGGTCTTTGCAATCCTTCTGTGTCTTTACTACTCTGAATAACTTTGTATTGTCGTACCAATTTCCAGGTCATTTATAAATATGTTGAAGAGTACGGGTCCAAGCACCAAACCCTGCGGCACTCCACTCGTGATGCTTTTCCTGTCTGAGTATTGTCCATTTACCCCCACTCTCTAGGGTTTAAGTAAAAGATAGTCAGAGAAAGGATAGTCAGAGAAGGTTATGTGAGAAAGGACCACGTGGATTAAGGGAATTAATGAGAGAAGATCACACACACAGGGGACTTGAAATAAGAAGAATGAGAAAGGACTCAGTTGAGTGGATGGGTTTCAGAGATAAATGACAGGGATGAGAGGATTATGGGACAAAGGCTGTGGAGATCATCAGGTAGGTGGCAGGAGTGAGAAAAGACTACCGGTATTTGTTCAGAAAAGGAATGGTGCTAAAGCTAAAAATAAAAAATGAAAAGCTCTCTCTCAGCACATACATGTGCATATGTACGGTTAATTGCAGAGTCTGCAGTTTTCACAGGTGTCTCAGTCAAACCTGCTTGGTTAGCAATGGATTGTGCATCCTATAAACAGCACATCAGAGGTGTGTGGATGTACATTGCATATTTCTAAAGCACATTCAGCTAGCATGGACCATAGTCTCTGATGCTTAAGACACAGAAAAGTGATATTTGTACTGTTTGAGCAAATGTAGATAAAATCATAGAAAGGAAATGGCACAATATTGTATATTCCCTTACTTGGTTTAACCCCTTCTTTAAAAAAAAAAAAAAAAAAACCCTATATGGCCCTTTAATTGGAAATCTTGGCATAGCAGGAATATGCATGGTTCATGGATTTAAAATGTAAAAATATCTTCAGTCACTTCAAGAACTTGTTATGTGTATTTAACTGTCAGACTCTCAATCTATGAAAAATGCTTAGGGAAGAAAACTAGCTGTCAGCTCACTTTGGGCTCAGGTCCACCCAGAAGCAGCGCACCTTAGTGGTAGCTACATTGGCTTCCAGTGGAGGTGTGTGTTTTGTTTAAGCTGGGTTGTCTTTGTTACAAAGTTGCGTAGGGTATTGCTCCAAACTATATGACCAATAGATTTCTAATATAATTCCATAACATAGGAGAGAATCGCATGCATTGTTTAATTTTCTGTCTGCTCAAGGTTGTAAGAGCAAGAAATCCTTGGAACATACACTAGCATTTCATATTGCTTTCTATGACAGGGAATTTAGGCCACTGTTGTGTAGTGCTTGCTCTTACAAGCACTTTAGAACTCAATTGAAAACTCATCTTTTTTCAAAATATTTAGCAAACTAATTTAAATCATCCTTAGGTTATGTTATTTTTAATCTTTTGTTCACCGCATTGAACTTACGGTTATGCGGTTTATAAGTACAATGGTATGTTATGTAGTTGTCATGGATCCCCCAAGCTCAACCAGCTGAAGATCTCCTCCAAAGGCATCCTGCTTGGCAATTGGTGGCAGCATTCATGTGCTACTGCCGCTGGCACCCCAACCATGCTCAGTTTTCACATATGTATGATAATTGTGAAAATGTGGGATGCTGGTATCAGTGATACAGGAACACTGCTGCCAAGCTTGACAATAAGGAGCTGTAAGTAAGTTTGGAGGAGGTCTTCAGCTGGCAGCTTGGAGATTCCTGCCAGATTGGGTATTTATATTTTAAGTTGAATTTGGGGGTCAGTGCACCAGGAGGGGGGCCAGGCAAAGAGGAAGGAGGTGAAAGCAGAGCAGAGCAGCACACGCCCTATTGGTTCGCTTGCAAAAGGAAAAACTGCTGAAGAGGAGGAATTGAAAGATATAAATTGACATCCTTCTGCAAAGTTCATGACTAAAGGAGGACAACAGCTTCAGTACAGAATCCTATGTCTTTGCAAAAGAATATTTTGTTCCAGATTATATAATTTATTTTTTTTTCATATTTGTACCTTCCTTGTTTTTTCACAAAGCGGCCAACACTCAGCAACTCTTGTCCAGGTATGGACATGTCATACCTGGATTTTCAGCTGCACTTATCTAGATAGTGTCGATGAAAATCCTGTTAGTGCCAGAGTGGTCCAGCGATGGATGCTGGGCAGAGCCAGGATTTATCTGGTTTGTGGCAACATTCAGTATATAAAAAGGTTGATCTAACATCATCCTGATAGTTATCTGGATACAGGTCTGAATATCACCAGTACCCGCATAAGTGCTAGTGATTAAAATAAAATTAGATATTCAGCAACGGTACCTGGATACAGTCCATCACTCAATATCAGGGTAAAAAAAGTCCATGGTGGCCGGTGTTTAATAAACGCTGACCATAACGGGCTGAATATTGCCCCCAAAGAGTATTATCATTTATCAAATTAAGCAAACTGCTCCTCTGAGTTCACCACACTCATCTGATCCACTTGTAATATCATACAGCACAAGAACCATCTGGATTCTATTTCAGATGAGATATGTCCCAACATTTTTTTTTTACATGACTACACTTCTGAAGTTCCTATAGACATTAAAATGAAGCAGTATTTAAGGAGCTGAACAGGAAAAGTTAGTAGCAATGGGCTAGAGAGAAAAACAAATGAAAAAACTTGCAAAGTAGCAAATACAAAAAAAAAAAATAAAAAAACCAGCAGCAAAAGCTGAAGGATGTGAAGCTGTGTGGATATAGAAACTTAGGGGTCTAGTGAGCTGGAGCAGCTTGGATACTCCTGAACATACTCGGGGGAAAACCTTCACATTTTTTCTGTGCTCTGAGAGAACTGACTGGCCCAAGTCAATGCTGTCGAATGTTACTTACAGCGTAGCCAATTTCATCCTGCTAGTTGATAGGAATTATGTACTGAACAGCTTATTTTACTGAGGCGGCGCATGTTTATGTAACACTGCATAGTGAAGAAAGAGCACATCTCGATTTAAAGGTTCAAAAACAATGAAAATCATTATAATGTTGCCACAAGCTTCATTTAACAGTTTGTCAAAAATTCATTAATGGGTAACTGCCTTGAGCTACTACTGAAAAAGGCATGAGCTAATCTAAATCTCTTATGAAAAATAAGAGTGTTTTATCCCCATTACTGCATCTACATCTATAGATCAAATACATCAACACACACACAAACCTATATATCTCTCTTTATTTATTCCATATCCATAAGTTACCACATCTAAAAATGATATTCCCATCAGCGCGTGGAGCTTGTTAATATGTGGAAAAGAAAAATCAGAAAAGCAGTTATGTATATAATGCCACCTACTGGAATTTAAGGGTTTTCTGAAAAATGAAACTAAAGGAACACTTCTACTCGCATCAAACTGGCCCTTCAGAAGCTACCAAGGTAAACACTAAGGCCAACCATTTTCCTAGATGTTTACTTGCGGCTAAGTCTGGTATTCAATTATGATCAGACAGTTTTCATGCAGATGAACTTTTAAGGGCAATCTCATGGCATGCCAGCAAAGCAGGGATTCTTTTCCCCTCATGCATAAAGAGCACAGAAGGATTCCAACATGGATTTCCTAAGTATACTCTACTGGACCCCCACAAATCAAATCTCCTTTCTAAGCCACAGAGGAAAGACTAATTTTAAAGTGGGTTGTTGTTGTTTTTTTTTGGTCCTAAGTTAATACATTTTGAACATGAATGATAAAATGGAACTTAACATGCTACAGTGATGTAAAAAAGTCTCCCCTCCCCCACTAATTTCCCATAATAGTGCCTTTGTGTCATACTGAACGGATTCTTATCTTTAAACAAAATATATTAGACAAATGGTACCTAAATAAACACATAATTTTTAAATGATTACTTTGTTTATTTAAGGAATAAAGTTATCCAACACCCATATGACTCATGAAAAAGTGCCCCTAAACTTAATAACTGGTTGCACCACCTTTAGCAGCAATAATTGCAACCGTATTCTTTCTTTAATTTTATGTCTTTCACATCACTGTTGAGGAATCTTAGCCTACTCTTTCTTTGCAGAATTGCTTTAATGCAGCCAAATTTGTAGGTTTTCATGCATGAACTGCTTGTTTCAGATCCTCTCACAGAAACTCTATGTGGCTCAAATTAGGACTTTCACTACAGCAGGGGTATCCAACCTCAGCCCTCACCAGGTCAGCAATGGAAGCAGTGCATGCAAATAGATCTCATGCAAATTCATTGGGTAAATCCTGAAAACCCAACTGGATTGTGGCCCTCAAGGACCGACATTGGACAACCCTCGACTAGAGCAATCCAGAACTTTACTTTTTGCCTTCTCCTCAGTCATTCAGAAATAGACTTAGCTTCTGTTTTTTGAATCATTGTTTTGCTGCATAACTCAAATACACTTCAGCTTACAGAGGGATGACCAGATATTCGCCTTAACAATTGTTCTGGTACATTGCAAAATTCATGGTTCCTTCAACAATGGTGAGTTCTACAGATCCTGAGGCAATAAAGCATCCCAACCCTATCACACTACCACTGCCATGTTTGACAGTTAGTAGAAACATAGAAACAAGAAGATGACGGCAGAAAAGGGCTACAGCCCATCAAGTCTGCCCACTCTGCTTACCCACCCCCTGTCTATGCCCTAATGACCCAATATCCTTATCTTGACCCTCGTAGGTATCCCATTTATTCTTAAAGTCTGGCCCGCTGTCTGTCTCGATCACCTGCACTGGAAGCTTGTTCCAATGATCAACCACTCTCTCTGTGAAGAAATACTTTCTGGTGTCGCCATGAAATTTCCCGCCCCTGAGTTTGAGCGGGTGCCCTCTTGTGGCCGAGGATCCCTTGAGAAAGAAAATATCATCTTCCACTTCGACACGTCCCTTGAGGTACCTAAATGTTTTGATCATGTCTCCCCTCTCCCTACGTTCCTCGAGAGTGTAGAGCTGCAATTTGTTCAGTCTCTCTTCGTACTAGAGACCCCTGAGCCCCGAGATCATCCTGGTGGCCGTCCGCTGAACCGATTCAATTCTGCGCACATCTTTACTGTAATGTGGCCTCCAGAATTGCACACAGTACTCCAGATGAGGTTTCACCATGGCCCTGTACAACGGCATTATGACTTCAGGCTTTCGGCTGATGAAACTTCTATTGATACAACCCAATATCTGCCTTGCCTTAGATGAAGCCTTCTCCATTTGATTGGCAGTTTTCATGTCTGCACTGATGATTACTCCTAAATCTCGTTCTGCTGAAGTCCTAGTTAAAGTTTCTCCGTTCAAGAAGTACGTCCTGCATGGATTTCCGCTTCCGAGGTGCATGACCTTACATTTCTTAGCATTGAAGCCTAGCTGCCAGGTTGAGGACCAACTTTTCAATGTAAGCAGGTCCTGCTCCATATAATTCTGTAAACTGCATTCACTTACTATATTACATAGTTTGGCGTCATCGGCGAATAGTGTTATTTTACCTTGAAGCCCTTGAGTCAGATCCCCTATGAATGTGTTGAAAAGGAGTGGACCCAGGACCGAGCCCTGCGGCACTCCACTGGTCACCTCTGATGTTTTAGAGAGGGTACCATTAACCACCACCCTCTGAAGTCTGCCACTCAGCCAATCATTGACCCATGCAGTTAGTGTCTCTCCTAACCCCATCGATTCCATCTTGCTTAGCAGCCTGCGGTGTGGGACACTGTCAAAAGCTTTACTGAAGTCCAGGTACACGACGTCCAAAGACTCTCCCGAGTCCAACTTTCTTGTTACCCAGTCAAAGAAGCTGATGAGATTGGATTGGCAGGACCTACCCTTGGTGAATCCATGCTGACTGGGATCCCGAAGATTCCCTTCATTCAAGATCGTGTTCAATTTGCTTTTAATTAGTGTTTCCATGAGTTTGCACACTATTGATGTTCTTACTGTGACATATTGTATATGCTTTACACCAGACATAATGGAACCTGTGTTGTCCAAAGACTTCTACTTTTGACTCGTCTGCCCATTATCCCAAAAGGCTTGGGAATCATCCAGGTATGTTTTTGTAAATGTGAGACAAGTATCGATGAAACTATTGAATAGCAATTTCTGCCTTGCTACTCTCCCATGAATTCAATTTTTGCTCAGTCTAATTCTTATTGTGGAGTCATCTTAGCTGAGGCTAGAAAGGCCTGACGGTCTCGATGTTCTTCTAGGAAATTTTGTCACTTCCTGGTTAAGCTGTTCTTATAAAAACTTTGTGATGACTACTTCAATCTCATGATAAGTTTCAATATATATAGTGAGGTTTAGATTCAACTGGGCCAACTGCAGTCAGGCCTGGCTGTGTTCAATCAGCTAAATCTAATTATCAATTAAATGTAATCAATTGGTTGATTGAGCAACTAAGGGAGCAGTTATTTTTTTCACATGGGTATGGATGTTGGCTAACTTTGTTCCTCAAATAAATGATGTAATGATGTAAAAACTGTTTTGTATGTTTACTCAGACACCTTTAGCAAACCATTCAGTATGACAGATATGCAATAATAAGGAATATCAGAAGAGAGGGGGCATTTTCACATCACTGTTAGTGATAAATTTTTATCAACTGAATGCTAAAACTCTTAACAGAAAAAAAGAGATTAGCTTCTTATCTTGATAATATCTTTTCCAGTAGATAGGGATGGTATGCAGAACCAGAGGGGTTATCCATCTGTGCTTGCAAGCATACTGCAGAAGTTGTTAATCACTGCTTTTCAACTCCTCCTCCCTTTTCACAGTCTCTGTTGCCCCTTTAGTTCGAATCAAAGCTGGCAACAGCCCTATAGAAGAAGACAGGAGAAGGAGGGATACAGGAAATTCCCCAAAACCAGGTGTCTGATCTGCTCAGATGAAATTAAAACAATCAATGAAGAAACAGTAAAGTTGTTAAAATACCATCAAACCTATGAGAGGAACAATGGATTCAAGAAACAAACAGCCTAAACATTTCTGGAGCTCAACCATTTCTCTCTTGTAATCCTAGGGCTAGATTCACTAAGCAAACCGATCGTGTACCGATCGGTTTGCGACCCCTTAGGGTGTTATTCCTGCCCGATTCACTTACCTCTCTGCCGATCTGATTCCGATCCGCGCATACAAATGAGGGGAACAGCATGCAAAGTAGGCAGGGACACGATTCACAACACAAATTTCGTGATCCGACTGGGTAGCCGATCAACTCAAGAAGCGACTTCTGAGGACCTGTTGCAAACGTCCTTTCCAACTCTCCAGCTCCATTGCCCTGCTCTCTGCTGCCCTGAATCTCTCCTGCCTGCTGCTCTGCTCTCCCCCGAATCGCCACCCAAATCTCTCCTGCCCTTCCCCGCACAGCGAGAAGGTGGTTTTAACCCGCAGGTCTAAAGCGGGTTAAAACCACGGGCTCGCTGGGCTAAAAAGTAAAGTTAAAAAAAAAAAAAAAAGTTGCAGCTCGGACGAGTCTTAAATGCATGCAGAGACTATCTACAGATGGTCTGCGCATGCGTCGGGATCGCTCACTAGCGATCTGTGCCAGCATATGGGGGCGTTCCTCCGATCCCCCATTTGAATCCATCAGACCAGCGTGTCAGATCGTTGGCTGAATTCTCTACCTGACAGCAGACCACGAGCCTCTAGAAACTCTGGGCAGTCTAATTTTTGTGGTTCCAGATGCTTTTGACAGTACTCTGCAGGCTGAGACTGAATAAGCCAAAACTTTGCTCATGATTCAAATAATGTCATAGAGAGCATCGACTACATAATCCACTCCAGCTAACAGGAGCTGGGGCGAAGGCTCGCCCTCGGCTAGCTCAAGCCCATGCAACCTGGTATAACAGGCGCATATCACAAAGGAAGCTGCTGTAATTGCCATGATTTACAAGACTAGCGCTTCGAATTGTCTTTTAAGAATCACATCTACTCTGTGATCCTTCATATCTTTTAATACCATGCCTCCTTCACTTGGTAGGGATGTGTGTTTGGTTACCTGTGCTACCAAAGAATCTACAGTGGTGCCTCACACAACGAACTTAATTGGTTCCAGGAGCAAGTTTGTTATGTGAAACGTTCGTTATGTGAAACGCGTTTTCCCATAGGAATACATGTAAAAAAAAATAATTCGTTCTGCAGCATAAAATATGCTAAGATGACATAAAAAAGATAAATTTTTTGTTATTATTTTTATTTAGATACATCTAAAAACATACATCTCCCTGTCCTTTTACTTCCACTATCTTCCTATCCCATCTCTATTCCCTTTTGTCCCTCTCCCCATGATCAATCATCTCACCACCTCTCTCTGCCCTCACCCTCAGGGTTCAAGATTGCTTCCACTCTTTTTCCTGTTGTTCTCTCTGCCTGTCACCCTATGATTTAGCATCCCTTCTGCCCTTGTCCAATATTTCCCCTTCTCTCCCTCCCTCTCATCCCCTGCTCCAACATGTGCTTTCAGCGGCCTTCTCCCCCCTTAAGCGTCTTTTCTTCTCCACTCCACCTTTCCTCCCTCCCTGCCTCCACCTTTGTGGCGCTTTTGCACCCGACCGACAACAGAACAGGCCCGGTCGGACAAATCTCCCTGTCCTGTAGCCACGAATCTAAATTACCTTCTTACAGCAGCTGGATTATTGAAGCTGCTGTAAGAGGTAATTTAGATTCGCGGCTACAGGGCAGGGAGGTTTGTCGGCCGGGCCTGTTGTCGGTCGATCGGGGGACCTGACCAGCTGTGCACATTCTTCGGGGCGGACCGCCCCCTCCCCCCTCTTTCGTTCGCCATTGCCTTCTTCCTACCTGCCCTGCCGCAGCCGCACACAGCCGAACGGAAGTCTTCCTGATGTCAGCGCTGACGTCGGAGGAAGGGAGGGCTTTGCTTAAGCCCTCCCTCCGACGTCAGCGCTGACATCGGGAAGATTTCCGTTCGGCTGTGTGCTGCGACAGGGCAGGTAAGGAGAAGGAGACTACCCTCGCGGCTCGACCAACCCCGCTGCGATCCAACCCCGCAGGAACCCCGGACTTCGTTGTGTGAAACGAAGTCCGTTGTACGAATCAAGACATAAAGTTCGTTGTGCGCAGCGTTCGCTGTGCGAGGCGTTCGCTGTGCGAGGCACCACTGTACCTTGGACTGAGCGAACAATGCTGACACTCCTGTGCCATTGGATACAGCCGAGCCATCAAGGGACCTTTCAGGAGCATTTCAATGCTCCGTAACTAATACACTGATATCAGGATGCCAGTGAACATTGGGCTCTCTGCTTATTATAGAGTAGAAGATACTTGCTGGCAATCCAAGTTTAACTCCCGTAAAGAGTCAGCAATAAGCTCTAACAGAGCCAAGGGTCTGAACAGCCAGCAGACCATGGGGTCATCCCCTTGATTGAGGATACACACTATATCTTATGCACTTTTACTGGCCTGCGATTCTGAATCTGCTTACATGGAGGGCTCGCTCTGTGACAGTAAATGCATACAAATAGACCCCTCATTATCTGAGTCTCCCTCAGAAAATCCCACTTGATCCTGGTCAAGCTCTGACATGGAGGCAGATGCGCCCTGGGAGCCCAAGGCCCCTCGCACACCTCCTGGTGTGCTAGCAGACTTCCCCTGGGGACCTCGTCCATCCAGATAAGCTCTTCACATAAGATTAACAAATACTGGAGAAAATGCCATATTAAGCAGTGCAGAGTCTCCTTTAGATAGAAACATAGAAACATAGAATATGACGGCAGAAACATAGAATATGACAGCAGAAAAGTCTGCCCACTCAAATAACCCTCCCCCATAAGTTTTTCACTGAAGTGAATCCACATGCTGATCCCATTTGTTCTTAAAGTCAGTCACGTTATTGGCCTCAACTACCTGAAGTGGAAGATCATTCCAACGGTCAACCACCCTTTCGGTGAAGAAGTACTTCCTAGTGTCACCATGAAATCTCCCGCCCCTGATTTTTAGTGGATGCCCTCTTGTCGCCCTAGGTCCTGTAAGGAAAAAGATGTCTTCTTCCACCTCAATACGGCCAGTAACGTATTTGAACATCTCTATCATGTCACCCCTCTCTCTGCGTTCCTCGAGAGAGTATAGCTGCAACTTCCCTAGAAGTTCTTCATATGGGACATCCTTGAGTCCTGAGACCATCCTGGTGGCCAACCGTTGAACCGATTCTATTCTCAGCACATCCTTCTGATAATGTGGCCTCCAAAATTGCACACAGTATTCTAGATGTGGTCTCACCATCGACCTGTACAGCGGCATTATCACTTCGGGCTTTCGGCTGACAAAACTTTTCCTGATGCAACCCAGCATCTAGCCTTACATGAGGCTTTCTCCACTTGATTGGCTGTCTTCATATCTTCACTAATGATTACTCCCAGGTCCCGTTCTGCAACAGTTCTAGTTAATGTCTCACCATTCAGAATGTAGGTTCTGCATAGGTTTCTGCTACCAAGGTGCATAACTTTACACTTCTTGGCATTAAAATTCAGCTGCCAAATAGTAGACCAGTGCTCCAGTAAAAGTATGTCTTGTGTCATAGTGTCGGGCACGGTTCCTCCGCCCACTATGTTGCATAATTTAGCATCATCGGCAAATAATGCAATTTTACCCCTAAATCCCTGAGACAGATCTCATATGAAGATATTAAATAGGACTGGACCCAGGACCGAGTCCTGCGGTACTCCACTGAGCACTTCCGACTTTTCAGAGGGATTATCGTTTACCACCACCCTTTGATGTCTGCCACTGAGCCAGTCTTTAACCCATGCAGTTAATATTTCTCCTAGCCCCAACGAACTCATCTTGTTCAAAAGTCTACATTGTGGGACGCTATCAAAAGCCTTACTGAAGTCCAGGACATCTCTCAATTCCCTAAGCACTCTGGGTGCAATTTATCCGGTCCCATGGCTTTATTCACTTTGAGCCTTGACAATTCTTGGTAGATGCTGCTGGTGGAAAATTCAAAATTCCTGAACGGGTCCTTCTGAGCTCTCCCTTATTTGCAGCTGTGGACCGGATCCCGGTGCCTCACAGAAGTATTTCTTCAGCAGTTCGGCTTTATAGGAGTCCGATTCTGCAAAGTTGCCGTCGGGTTTCCTCAGGCACACTATCCCGTCTGTATTCCTCTTTCTATCACTAACATATCTGAAGAAGGATTTATCCCCTTTTTTAATGTTCCTAGCTAATTTTCTTCCATTCGGAGTTCGGCGTTTCTGACCGCTGTTTTAACAGTTCTAGATTTCTCTAGATAAGCTTCTTTGGCTTCTGGTCATTGTGATTGTTTGTAGGATACAAATGCTCTTTTCTTCTGTTTTACGAGATACGAGATCTCTACGGAGAACCATTGGGGTTTGTTATTTCTCCGCCATTTACTCACGGTTCTTATAAAGAGGTTGGTTACTTCATGTAGGGTAGATTTCAGAGCTGACCACATTACCTCCACATCATGTGTTGTGTCTTGGTTTTGCAGTGCCTCAGAGACAAAATCTCTCATGCTCTCGAAGTCAGTGCCCTTAAAGTTAAGGACCTTCGTTGATGTGTTCGTCCTCGTGGATCCCTTCTTGAGGTGAAACCACACCATGTTGTGGTCGCTGGAGGCCAACGCCTCACCTACCGAAACATCTGTGACTATCTCCATTGGTGAGTATCAGGTCTAGAATCGCCTGATCCTTGGTGGGCTCCAGTACCATTTGTTTGAATCGTGCTCCCCGTATAGAGATTAGTAGCCTTTTGCTGCTGTTGGACGTAGCTGAAAGTTTGTTCCAGTTTATATCTGGCATGTTGAAGTCCCCTAACAGTACAGTATCTCCACACAGAGTGATGGTTTCGATGTCTTCAATGAATTCTTTGTCTATGTCATCTTGTTGTTTCGGAGGTCTGTATACAATGCCCAGATACAGGCATTTGCCACCTCCCCTGGCAAGGTTCACCTAGAGGGACTCCCCTGTATACTTGACACCTGTGATTCTGGTAACTTTGATTTCTTCCTTGATATATAGTGCTACCCCTCCTCTGTTTTTGCCATCTCTGTCTCGGTGGAGTAAGTTATAACCTGGTATAGCCATATCCCATCCATTGGAATCCGTGAATCAAGTTTCAGATATTGCCACCACATCTAGGTCAGCACTCCTCATTTCCGTCTCTAATTCCAGTATTTTATTGCCTAAACTGCAGGCATTAATGTACATAGCCTTCCATACTTCGTGTTTGCCCGGTCTGCATGGAGATTTTCCTGCTTGACTTAGTTTGCCCTTTATTTCCCTGTTTGAGTTAGTTTGTCCCTTTTGAGTTGGTCTGTCCCCTGCAGTACTGACTGCAGTGTAAATACTTACCTCAGACTCAGTAATGGAATAGTTACTTACCTTACTGGGATGGTTACTTACCACACCAGGATGAGAATGGGTTCCCTCCCCCAACTCACCTAGTTTAAAGCCCTCTGGAGCAGGTGAGCCAGTCGTCTACTGAAGACGTTCTTCCCTCTTCTGGTCAGGTGGAGCCCGTCCAAACCCTGTAGTCCCTGTAGTGCTTCTCCATGGTCCAGGAAACCAAAGTTCATCTATTTGCACCATCCGTGTAGCCACTCGTTTGTCTTCTGGATACGATCTTCCCTGGCTCTGCCCTTGCCTCTCACTGGAAGGATGGAGGAGAAGACCACCTGTGCTCCCATTTGCTTCAGCTTCTCACCCAGGGCTCTAAGGTCTTCGGGTATCTCCTCCGGGGTGTTCCTGGCGGTGTCATTCGTCCCGACGTGGATGAGAAGCATTGGATAGTGGTCTTGGGGCTTGATCAGTCTCCCTAAGCTTGTGGTCACATCTTTGATTCTGGCTCCTGGCAGACAACAAACCTCTCTTGATTGTAGATCCGGTCTACATATTGGTCCCTCCGTGCCCCGCAGCAGGGAATTCCCAATGACTACCACTTTGCGCTTTCTCGGGGGGAGCTGATCCGTTGCCCATGGAGCCAGAGTCATCTGCTGGAAATCCTCTTGAAAGTCGTCCTGAAAGTCGCTGGCTGGTTCTTCCTGTAGATGCTGGAACCTGTTCTTCAAGGTGATCTGTGAGGTTGATGTGAAGCTTCTCTTTTTGCTTGAAGTAGGGGAAGGTCTTTTGTATTTGCTTGTAGAGGTGACCAGTTGCCAGGAATTGACGTCTCTAGCTTCTTCTTGCTTGTGTTTCCTTGTCTTGTGTGTCTTCTGCTGCTTTCTTCTATACCTGTCGCTTCTTTGTTTGTGTGTGTATGTGTCCCCTCTTGGGTCTACCTCTTCTTTATCCTTTGGGCCTGCTGTTTCTTTGTCTTGTTCTATCTAGTGTGTGTGCTCTCCTCCGTTCACTCTAATTCCTTACCTTGCTGCCTTTCCCTGGTGTCCTTGGAGGTATCGGTTCAGCACTTCTCAAAGGCTCTTCGCAAAGGCGCTCTCGCTAAGGCGAGCCCCTTTGCCGTGTGCCGAACGCCTGCGCACCGTTGGCTCCCCTCCTTTTAAGGGGGAGTCCAGGCTAGGCTGGTGCTGACGTGGTGGGGGTGGGCGGAGCTTCCTCTCGCCGCTGCCCCTGGCTCGCTGCTTTCTTGCCGGCTTTTCTCCCCTCCTTCTGCCTCCCTTGCTCTCCTCTTCTCCTGGATCGCCCCGGCTCTCCTCCTCTCCTCCGAGCTGCGAGCTTTGGACCATGCGCCGTGGCTCCCCTCATTTTAAGGGGGAGTCTGGGCTAGGCTGGTGCAAACGCGGTGGGGGTGGGCGGAGCTTCCTCTCGCTGCTCAAGCTCGAGTCTCTTGAGATCTACAGCCTCCTCACTCCTGTTTTTAGTATGACTGCCATTCCAGGGCTCTGGAAGGGATTTATTCTCAAATGATAAGACACTCCCTGACCATTTTTCAGCCTTAGAGAGTAAAGGGGAGACTATGTCGACCACTTCCCCCAATCACTACTACCTCAAAACGGACCACTGCTCCAATGGTGAATCTTTGGGCGGTCAGGTAGACTGGTATCTAACTGAGCCTTGAAATCTTACAGACTCAAAAGTGGGAAGGTGAAAAGCAGTCGGCACCCTACGGAGTCCTGCTGAATTCCCTACAGATACCTGACAGTCTACGCTCAAGCCCCCTACAATGCAGTAGGTGAACAATGCTACAAGGGGAACGGATCCCGAGCTCCAGAAAAATTTCTGCAGGCTGACCAGCAGGTACCACAGAGGGATTGGTCTGTCAGCTGCAGACCTCAGTCTGCTTCTTCTGCACATAGGCAGAGCTGAACCCTCAACAAGAGAAGCTCTGAGCACTGATAGCTGTTAATAAATCATGAAAAAATAAAGAAATATACAGAACAGATCAGACTCTTTCTGGCTTCCAAGCAAAAGGAAAAACTGAAAGGGACAGCAGAGCTCTCAAGTGAAGGAGGAGAGACTCAAAAGCTGGAGTGGATTTGTTCTGCATGACTTACAAGCATGGGGATATCACCCATCCATTAAGAATGGACACACCTATTGCACTAGAAATATATACACACACACACACATATGTATATATACATACATACATACATACACACACAAATACAATTTCAAAAACAACTATACAAAACTTATTTTCTGCACAACTCTGTCAAAACTTGATCAATTTCAATAAAGTTTGGGATATCATCCTGAATAAACTTGCAATAAGCCTACTCTCGCACCTGCCATCTCAATTAAATGAACATACTACCACCTAGCAATTATCATCATAATTCGCACAGATACCATTTTGCTTTAAATATAAACCGTTTACCATGTTTTTCAGTCAGGAGGATCTTATCCTTATTAAAATTTTGTATTTGTAGCAAGGTTATGGTTTTCATAGACTGGTGCAAGAGTTCCCAGAAAAGAGGTGGGAAAGGGTAAGTGTAGAACATGTTTGGAATAAATTGCAACTTATCACCAGTCAGGAAGCAGAAGGGCCTAATTAGTTCACACTGAAGAAAACATTACAACAGCTGAAGAACTGGGGAGTGAAATGTGGTCATTTAGATGAGGTAGCAGGCATGAGTGTAGCCTTATTGCAAATTTGTTCAGGATAATATATATCAAATTTTATTGAAATTGGACATATATAGAGGTCAGCTTTTCCTTATCATGACCGGGGTAGCCATACAAATGGTACGCACAACTGGAATCGCCTTAACTTTCATTTTTGATGGGCAAACTTATGTTTAATTTATAGATTTGAAAAAATGAACGCAGATATAATAGGTCATACTAAGAGATTTAAATTAATCTGGGGCCCTTTGATATCTTTTATGGATGCGTTGTAATTGGTTTTTCCTTTGATCCTCTTGGTATATTGTACACACACCCAAGGGGAGGGAGGGTGAGAGAGGGATATTTATGTCATGTTTTTATTCTCTTGCAAGGTATTGGTTGGGTGAGGAGGGTTTGTTGTGGGGATTTTGATTGATTATAAATTGATTATGATTGATGTTGTTTGTGTAGATACTGTACTGCATTTTTGTTAACTTTGGAAAATCAATAAAGATTTAAACAAAAACAAAAAAAATTGGTCAAGTTTTGAAAGAATTAAGCATAAAACAATTTTTGCATAGTTTTTTTTTTTTTTTTTTAGCACAGTGTATACACACACACCTTTCTGCAAAGAGACTGTGCTGCAAGTAATCTGGAATGTACTTACATTGGTTAGCGGAGCATGAGAGAACATGGAAAATCCCTCAAAGATGTACTCATGGTCATCATACTCTATAACGGTGGGACGGTCAGTCTGCAGAGATAGAAAGGCAAACCATTATAAAACCCGAAATCCATCTGTAAAGCCAAGGACTTTGAATTCTTTCTGGAGTACTCACAAGGAAATTTGTAGGGGGTGCAACGGTGATCCTGTAGTGAAAGAGTCGGCCAGCGTTGTTGGTCATCAGGCGACATGGCATTATGGGCTGTAGCCAAGGTGGAAAAAAAAAAAAAAGCAAAATTTAAACATTAACTTAGTAAGACACACACACAAAAAAAAGAATTCCAGAAGTTTGTATACTGCTACTACTATTAATTGTATACTTGTGAGGGAATCTACTAAAAGGCCTTACAAAGTAACAAACTAAAGAGTTCAACACGTCTTCCTGCAACTTCCCTTTAAAAAAAAAGTCTAAATAATAATGATTGTAATTTTTCATGTTCCCACTTCTTTGGCTCCCTTTCAATGGGAAGGAGGAAGGAGGCAGGGAACATAAGTTTAATTTTTTAATTTTAAGCTTTCTATACCACATTGATACCAATTTTATGTTGATTGTGTATTGCATCTAATAGAATAGGATACCGGGCTTGATGGTCTATCCCAGTAAGGCAATTCTTAAATTAAGAGAAGAAAGCAGAGAACCATACAGGAGCAACAGCCTTATCACCATAGATGGGGCAAATAATTCTCATCCTTCTATTCTCCTTGTTTCTAATCTATGTGTTCACCTCCACAGGTGCTTAATACTTGCAATCTGTGCTTATGACATAAAAATCCCCGCCTAAGAGTACCCAAATTCTGGGCAAGGTTTACAATTTTGAATACAAATTCAGTTTTTTTGAAGGGGCAAATGGGAGTCTGTTGGGTCTTATTTATAGGTCTTTCTGTAGATTATCAAGCATAATAAGTTCTAGCTCAGGAACATCAACTCTCCACAGAGTCTTTTTGTTTTGGTTATACTACAAGTGCCTCCAGAAATGTAAATAAGGGTATGTCTTATCTACATAAAATTTTACCAGAACTACAGGAAACAACATGTTATGCAACCAGCTATTTCACCTGCTTCAGACCAAAAGTGACATTTGTATAGTACACACTGAAGCCAAAAATCCACCTTGCATATTCACTTCCACTAGGGTTTTATGGAGGTGGGGGGGGGTGGAATAGAGGAAACCTACGCTGTTCAGTAGTCCAAACTAAAGTGGTGTGTTAGTGTGGCATTTCACTTCAAGTCTAATGCGGATAGTAAACTTATTTGTTATATTTCATTGAGGCCATGGTAGTCAGAGCACATAATAGCATGTGTTTGGTAAATCTTTATTTATTTATTTTTGGATAGTATAGCACATTAAATCTTATTTTAACATGCATATGTAGCCTGGAGTAAATTCATGCATCTGGTACATGAATCTGGTGCATGAATCTCCCTATTTTGGAGATGCTTATGTGTTAAAGTGATTATAACAATGTGCAATGGATACCAGCAGCTCTGGATTGGAATTGCTGTCTGTTAATACAGGTTCATGAACTGATACTGAACAGAAAACATCTTTCAAGAAGATAGTTGGAAGTCCAGCTTTTGGGTTTCTAGCAACTTCTAGAAATGTGCAGTGTATGAGACCCGAGGCAGGGCTTGGATCTCTCTGAATGGTTGATTCACATTATTATATGAGTGACATCATCAGAGGTTCCTTAAGCTCCTGTCTTGGGCGGGAGAATATCTTTTGGGCTATCTCTGCCAATAGATCAGGATCCCACCAACACAGAGGATCATACAGATAGATTTACAATTATTTAAAACCTATTAAGAGACTGTAAATAGTTTGTTGTTTTGGTTGCAACTGTACTGTTTATGAAGTGCCCCTTTCCCATTTGGAGAGGAGAAATAATATAAAAAGTATCATCACAGCACACAGAACAGTTTGGGTTGATTTGACATGGAAGTTTCTTTCTACTCCTTTAGAACTGTAGACCAGCTGGAACCAGGGTTGGAATCCTGGTATAATAAAGATATTACCTTGCTAATATCTTTTCTAGTAAATAAGTGTGTCATTCTGGACGGACGGGTACTATCCCAAGAGCTCGCGAGCCATGCTGAAGAAATCCACTCCAGCTATTGAATCCCTCCTTCTTCACTAGAGGGCTCTGCTGTCCCCTTCAGTTTGTACCAAAGCAAGCGACAACACCATAGAGAAACACATATGAAGGAGGAGTAAGGGGAAACCCCCCAAACTACAATTCTTATGTAAAATGAATAAAGTCTACTTGTCTCCAATTCACTAACTAGCATGACAGAATAAAAAAAAACTTATCATTTCAACATAGTGTGACCAAGCAGGCTCTGTGCCTGACTGTGGTCCTGGTAATTTTTCTAGTGTCCACCAGGGGGAGTCCAAGGGAGCCAAAACTAGAACAAGCTCAGGCAGGTTTAGTGCGTGGCTCTCCCCCTGAAAAGCCTGCAGACTTCTCTAGGCTTTTAGAGAGGATAGGGAAAAGTAACAAGCCTCTCTCCACTGAAGAGGTTTCCAGCTCCAAGCAGGGTAATAGCCCAGCCCTATGGAAATAAAGGAGGCTGGCTCCACTATGGACTGGGCAGCAACGTCTCAAGAGGAGCAGATAGAACTAGAGGAAGAGCTGATTACTGCAGGGTCCAGTTCCCTGTGTTTCAAAACCCCAATTGTTTGGACTTTGTATGGGGTGGGGCAATAGCCTATGTTTTTTTTTTTTCTCTCCTTATGAGTTGTGCACTGCTGTTTGCTGGCTGCCAAGGGTTGCTGTTTTACCTTGCAGTAAGGATTGTTTAGGAAGATGGGATTGTCCTCCGAGGGACAGGTTTGCCACTATCTGGGTGGGCATTTTGGAGCTGATTACTAAGCTACAATATAAAGCAAACCTTAGGCGATTCTCCCAGCCCCAGCACTGTTTTCTTTTCTTTAGCTGAAGGCTTCTGTTTGTTAAGGTAGTTTTGGAGTACTTGGACTATTAAAGCATATAAGGACTTACCTAGAGTCTGCATTAGACAGGCTTGGTGCAAAGGACTCTGAGAGAAACTGTATAAAAAAGTAGTGGTTTTTTTTTGTTTGTTTTTTTATTTAATCCTGGAAGCTACACAGGATTTTCTCTTATTGTTGGTTTTGCTGCATTGGAGTGCACTGAAGTGCTTTGGGCACAATCTGACATTAAAAACCTATTGGATTGCTTGCAGTGAGAACTGTGTGGTTTGTTTTTGTTTTTCTTTTGAGTAGTGCCTGAGTTCAGTGCTTGCTGTGGCCACCCGGGGAGCTGTTGTCCTGTCCCTGGTAATCCCGGCAGCTACAATAGCCATGTTTTGCTTGGGCTGTATCAGGAAGTTCGGACTGTCAGTGGGAAAATGCAGGAGTGTCAAATAGTTGACTAAAGAATCTGAAATGAGAAAATCATCTCATTATGTGATAAGGAACAAAAATAGCACAAAATTGTATACATTAAACCTTATAGGCATGTACAAGTAGGCCACCTGTTACTCTACTTGTCAAAAATGCATAACTTTTTCAAAAAATCCATATTACTCTGTGCAGCACCACATGCGTCTGGAAGCGCTATAGAAATAATTAATAGTAGTAAAGTGTAAAAGGGTAAAAAAAAACCCAACAACTGAGAGTCTTATAAAGATGACATGGCCAAAAAAAACTGGCTCACACAGACCCAATGCAATTTAAATAGAGGCTAACTAGTAACAGCCAGAGAATAATAAAGATACATTTAATGAAAAATTTGGTGGACAAAAAATTAACAATGGACTATAAAAAATGTATCATGTTCTGAAGGCCTCTTTTCTTTTTTTCTACTCTTCTTTTTTTTTTTTTTTTTTTTTTTTTTGGGGGGGGGGAATCATTATTGCGGATACCAAGGGCCACCAGAACACGGGTCTTTGGAATGTTGAAGACCTGTTGGTCATCTTCTGTATACTTCTTGGGGGGCTGGGGGAGGTTTTGTTAGGGGACCTGGATAGTCGGGTAGGGTTGGGGGGCGGGGTTCTCTATTCTTGCTCTACCGAAGCAAAATCAAGGGGGAAAACACAAAATTTTGTATTGTTGGATGTCGATTCCTTAGTTTTGTTGTATTCTTTGTTGCGTGCTGTTGCTGCATTTACAATAAAAAAATATTTGAACATAAAAAATGTGTCTATTTTTAAAATTTTACCCATTCCACCTCTCAATTCAATATGGTGGGTTCAACAGTCTAAAAACCAAATCCAAGGAGGAAAACAAGGTTCAACTGTCTGCAGTGAAAAACAATCCAGAACAAACAGTCTGCCACCAGTGAATTCAAGTTTACTCTTTTTTTATGTTAAACACTGTCATTGAACAATCAAAACAGTGAAATAAACATGCCAAACAAAAACCTTTATGGAGTTCAAATAGTACCCTAATGTTTTATAGCAATAGATAATTCTTCATACCCATAAGGTCTGACTGACATCCAAATTTCAGTTTTGGACTTGAACTTTCTGATTGAGACAGTAGGCAGGCACAGGAGAAAAGTGACAGGTGGGGCTCCAGAATGACACATCTATCTACTAGAAAAAGATATTAGCAAGGTGCAATAGGTGTGTCATTCTGGACAGATGGAACATACAAAAGCAGTCCTAGAAATCTAAGGCGGAACCACTGTGCCAACTCGTAACACCAAGGACCCAGAGGTGGAGTCCTCCCTTGCCACTACGTCCACTCTTTAAACTTAGAAAATGTATGTAGAATGGACCAGGTCACTGCCCTACCAATTTCCTTGGTGAAGACCACCTGGATTTCTGCCCACAAAGAAGCCAAGTTTCTAGTCAAATTCAAAAACTGGTGATTATTTTCCACAGACAACATATGCTGACGAAATGGCCCTACAGATCCATCTAGAAATTGTGGTCTTGGAAGCCAGTGTGCCATGTCTAGCCTAACTAGTGAACACAAAAATATGGTCAGGTATCCGGAACTCGTTGGTGACCTCAAGATATCTTAGAAGTACTCTTCTTACATCCAACTTTATCAGAATCTGGTCCTTTTTCTTAGAACCTGTTGACTGGAACACTGGAAATCTGACTTCTTGATTGTCTTGGAAAGCCAAAACAAATTTCAGCAAAAAGGATGGAAAATGGTGCAAAGAAACTCCGGCCTCTGTGAATTTGAGGAAAGGCTCTCTGAAAGAAAGAGCCTGAAGCTCCAAGACTCTTCTTGCTGAGATAATGGCTACAAGAAATACCATCTTGAGTATCAAATCCATCAAGGACGCTTCCTTCAGCGGCTTGTAAGGAGTCTGACTGAGGCCTTGCATAACTACGTTATGGTTCCATGAAGGGAACGGGTGTCTTACCGGAGGGCTGAGTCATAGTACCCCCTTTAGGATTCTGGCTATGTCCAGATGAGATGCCAACAAAGCCTTTCGGTCTTGGGCCCTGAAACAAGAGTCCAGCCACTTGGACTCTGAGGAATGTCACTCTAAGCCCCTTGTCAAGGCCAGCATGAAGGAAGGCTAACACCACCAAGATCGGGCAGAGAAAGGCTCCTCTTTCTCCTTAATGCACCAGTGCTGGATGTTTCCCATGCCTTAGCATAAGCAGAGACCGTTGTAGGCTTTTTGGATCTGAGCAGAGTAGTGATGACTACTTCTGAGTATCCCTTGCACGCTAATGCTGCACGCTGAAGAGCCATGCCATAAAAGCAAAAGTGATCTGGATCATCTATGACCACTGCTCCCTGAGAAAGAAGGTCCAGGTGTACTTGCAGTCTGAGACTTGTGCCTATCTGAAGACACACTACGTCTGTATACCACATTTGTGTGGCCAATCTTTAACCATGAGAATGACTGCTTCCCGATAGCTTGCAACCCTATGGAGAATCTGGCCTATCACAGGCCATGGAGGAAACACATACAAGAGCTCGTTCTTCGATAGATTTTTAGTCCCTCCTCCTTTCTTGCTCTTGCCATCAGATCAAATGCTGGGTGACTCAATCGACGAAAAATGAATTGGAAGGCTGCTGCAGACAGCATCCATTCGTTCAGATCCAGTGTCTTGTCTGCTGAGGAAATTGACTTGGACATTGTTCACTCATGCTACATGCACCACTGAGAAAGCCTGAAGATGAAGCTCTGCCCACATAAACAGTAAGTGAGCCTCCAGACTCAGCTGCATGCTCTTGGTGCCTTCCTGCCAATTGATATGTACGCCACTGCTGAAGCATTGTTCAAGAAGACTCAAACTGCTTGTCACTCCAGGTAGAGATTTTGGCTGACGATCTGCCACACTGGTCATGAGATTTTCCAGTCCCTTTACAAACAACATTTGTCCCTTGAAATGAAATCTGGTAAGGGTATCCTTAGAGATGTAATCTTCCACCCATTGCCTGATCTCTTGGGCTCCGCAGCCTTGGAGTCCCTGTGTTTCAGATGACCACCATTCTGGGGTTCTGTTAGGGATTTACTCCCAACCAATGGATCCCCCAACCATTCCTAATCCTTAGAGAGGAAAGGGGAGGCTAAGCTGATTGCTCCCTTACCCTCTTCATGTGCTGCACAGCACATAGCACAAGGACGCTCTTTGGGTGCCCATCCAGCGCAAACCTGGCATGAATTAGGGGGTAAAAGAGCCTGAGGACTCTAACCCTGCCAGTTTTGAAGCAAAACAAAGTGATTTGAAGCTTCTGGAGAAGTTTTTTTTTTTTTTAAATCATGAAATCCAAGATGACCACCACAGAAATGTTTTGGCAACAAAAATTAGCTCCAAATGCTTTTTTAAAAAATCAGCGTTTTTTGGATTTTGGAGGTGGGGAAACCTACAGGAAGGGGCAGAAACCTAAAAAAAAGTTTTTAACACCCCCTCGATTTTCCTCATAGGCTGTAAAAGCCTTACTCTTTGTGACCTGTGTTTGAAATGTGCTGCAGTCTGCCAGATCTAGGAGAAGAAATCCTTGCTTCAAACGGACTGCTCCTCCAGTGCTGAATCTTCAGGCTGCCAGTCTGACCAGTGATTGACAGCCTCGAATCCCCACAGACCCACGGACATGAAAGAGGCAAGGTGAAACACAACCGGCACTCTGCAGGACCCCACTGAGCCCCCCTATGGATGCCCAACAGCCTGTTCTCAAGCCCCTGTGATACAATAGGTGAGCAATGCTACAAGGTAGAGAATGACACGGGGACCATTTACCGCGGTAAACCACGGGTCACCACAGTAAATCTGCAGGAATGGAGACATTTGCAACTGGTTTTCTGCAGGAATGGGGACAAGACCTTTCACCACCCCGTGGGAGCGGTAAAGTCTTACTCCTGTGGTAAAAAAAAATTGCGCCTGTGTCAGACTTGGAATCTTCTCCCCAGCTCCTCTTGCGCCTATTTTACCTTCAGGAGCCAGCCATGCCACGATGAAGACAGAAGGAACCTAAAACCAAAGCCTGAGACCAATGTGATTTGAAGAATAAAATTACCAGACAACAAAAAGAAAAAAAAAATAAATTTATTTTATATTTTGTGATCCTAGTGGGAGACTCAATCCTCAGGCAAATGGACAGCCACATAGCAGGTGGGAGAGAGGATCGACTGGTGATCTGCCTCCCAGGAGCGAGAACAAAGGACATCATGGAAAAAATTGGAAAGATCCTAGAAGGAGCAGAGACGGAAGAGACTGCAGTAATGATCCACATCGGAACAAATGATGTCAGCAGGAGGGACTATAGCAGAAGTGCACTGATAGAACAGTTCAAGATTCTGGGAAGGAAGTTGAAAATGAGGACTCGGAGGATAGCGTTTTCAGAGATCCTACCAGTACCGAGGGCAAATGTGAAGAGGCAGACAGAACTACAATCAATAAATGCATGGATGAGGAACAGGGGTTCCACTTCGTGAGAACCTGGCAAAGTTTTGGGGCAAGAGCAAGCTCTTCAGGAGAGATGGACTACACCTGAGTGCGGCGGGAACTAGAATTCTGAAAAACAACATCAAGAGAAGAATAGAACAGGCTTTAAACTAAGAAGAAGGGGAAAGCCGACAGTCGACCAAGTGTCGACAATTCGGGAAAAGGTATCCTGTTAAGATACTATGAGGGAAAAATGCTGGGAAGAAACAACGGGCAAAAAACAGGAGCGGATTGAACCAGAGGAGGAGGATAAGAGGATTGTAGCACAGGAGAAGAAAATAAAGATCGAAGCACAGGTAAAGGAAACGAAGACAAAAAATTACTAGGACTTAAATTGCATATATACTAATGCAAGGAGCCTAAGGAACAAAATAGAAGTCATGGCCAAAACTGAGAACCTAGACATCATTGGGGTCTCCGAAACATGGTGGAATGAAGAAAACAAATGGGACATAGCACTGCTGGGGTACAAACTCTATCGCGAGGACAGGTCAGGGCAGAAAGGAGCATCTTGATTCTATTAGCCATCCGGAACTATCCTCCAATCTCAAAACTATTTTAAACGAACCTCTGACTAATACAAAAATCCAAACTACTATCAAAACGCTTGCCTCTAATAAATCCCCAGGCCCAGATGGCATAACTAGTGAATTCTACAAGACATTTTCCTTAATTCTCTCTCCTCATTTACTCACCTATTTTAATTTTATTCAAATGCATCCTGATCTCCAAAGGAATTTTTCGGAAGCCCATATTGTAATCTTCCCTAAACCAGGCAGAGATAGTACGCAACCCAAAAACTATAGGCCTATTTCACTGCTTAACTCCGACTATAAAATACTAACGAAAATTCTATCCACCAGGCTAAATAACGTAATAGACTATATAATTTCCCCCGAACAAGTGGGATTTATTAAACACAGATATATTGGCGACAACCTACGCATTTTTCATAATGTTAATGATTACGCCAAGACCATCTCGGAGCCTGCAATAGGCCTCGCTATTGATGCGGAAAAGCACAGTTACTTACCGTAACAGGTGTTATCCAGGGACAGCAGGCAGATATTCTTAACGTATGGGTAACGTCACCGACGGAGCCCCGGTACGGACCTTTTTAACTAGAAAGTTCTAGTTGGCCGCACCGCGCATGCGCGGGTGCCTTCCCGCCCGACGGAGGAGTGCGTGGTCTCCAGTTAGGATAAGCCAGCTAAGAAGCCAACCCGGGGAGGTGGGTGGGTCGTAAGAATATCTGCCTGCTGTCCCTGGATAACACCTGTTACGGTAAGTAACTGTGCTTTATCCCAGGACAAGCAGGCAGCATATTCTTAACGTATGGGTGACCTCCAAGCTAACAGAGAGGGAGGGGGGATGGTTGGCCATTAGGAAAATAAATTTTGTAACACAGATTGGCCGAAGTGTCCATCCCGTCTGGAGAAGGTATCCAGACAGTAGTGAGTAGTGAACGTGTGAACTGAAGACCAAGTGGCCGCCTTGCAGATTTCCTCAATAGGTGTGGAACGGAGGAAAGCCACAGAAGCAGCCATAGCTCTGACCCTATGGGCCGTGACAGGTCCTTCCAGGGACAGGCCGGCCCGAGCATAACAGAACGCAATACAGGCAGCAAGCCAATTGGATAGCGTTCGTTTAGAGACAGGACGACCCAGACGGTTGGGATCGAAGGTCAGAAAAAGTTGAGGAGAGGAACGGTGGGCCCTGGTACGGTCAAGGTAGTAAGCAAGGGCACGTTTACAATCCAGTGTGTGTAACGCCTGTTCTCCAGGATGAGAATGGTTTTGGGAAGAAGACAGGCAATACAATCGATTGGTTGAGGTGAAAAGCTGAAACCACCTTAGGAAGGAATTTAGGATGGGTACGCAGAACCACCTTGTCATGGTGAAAAACTGTGAATGGTGGATCGGCGACCAGTGCATGCAGTTCACTGACCCTCCTGGCAGAGGTGATGGCAATGAGGAAAAGCACCTTCCATGTGAGAAGTTTGAGCGAAGTAGTAGCAAGAGGCTCAAAGGGAGGTTTCATGAGGGCTGACAAAACCACATTTAGGTCCCAGACGACAGGAGGAGGCTGTAGAGGTGGTTTGATGTTGAAGAGGCCTCTCATGAAGCGGGAAACCAGAGGGTGAGCCGTGAGAGGTTTTCCGAGGATAGGCTCATGAAAAGCAGTGATGGCACTGAGGTGGACTCTGATCGAGGTAGACTTGAGACCAGCATCGGACAGAGAGAGCAGATAGTCCAGAATGGTCTCCACCGCCAATGAGGTGGGATTGTGATGATGCAGGAGGCACCAAGAGGAAAACCGGGTCCACTTCTGATGGTAACATTGGAGCGTGGAGGGTTTCCTGGAGGCATCCAAAATGCGACGGACAGGCTGAGACAGGGTATCTGGAGAGGTCAGCCCGAGAGAAACCAAGCAGTCAGGTGGAGGGAAGACAGATTGGGGTGCAGTAGAGACTGATGCTGCTGTGTAAGCAGAGTAGGAAACACAGGAAGAGGAATGGGCTCCCTGGAGCTGAGCTGGAGCAGGAGGGAGAACCAGTGCTGTCGGGGCCACCGGGGGGCGATGAGAATCATGGTGGCCCTGTCCTTGCGGAGCTTGAACAAGGTCCGCAACATCAGAGGGAGTGGAGGAAAGGCATAGAGGAACCGATCCGTCCAGTCGAGTAGGAATGCATCTGGGGTCAGACGATGCGGAGAGAAGAGTCTGGAACAGAACTGGGGCAGCTGATGGTTGTGAGGAGCTGCAAATAGGTCCACTTGCGGGGTGCCCCAGCGAGCAAAGATGGAGTGGAGAGTAGGAGGGTCCAGGGTCCACTCGTGAGGTTGCAGGATGCGGCTGAGCTGGTCGGCCAGGGAGTTCTGTTCGCCCTGGATATAGACAGCCTTGAGGGAAAGATTGTGGGCTGTGGCCCAGGTCCAGATTCGGAGGGCCTCCTGACAAAGGGGACGAGATCCGGTGCCGCCTTGCTTGTTGATGTAGTACATGGCGACTTGGTTGTCCGTGCACAGGAGAAGAACCTGAGGGTAGAGGAGATGCTGGAAAGCCTTGAGAGCATAAAACATGGCTCTGAGCTCCAGGAAGTTGATGTGATGTTGACGCTCCTGAGGGGTCCAAAGTCCCTGGGTGCGGAGATCGCCCAAGTGGGCCCCCCATGCATAGGGGGAAGCATCCGTGGTTATGACCATGGAATGAGGAGGTGGATGGAAGAGAAGTCCCCTGGAAAGATTTGAGGAGTTCAACCACCATTGAAGAGATTGCTGAAGAGACGATGTCACAGAGATGGGATGAGAAAGAAGATTCGTGGTCTGTGACCATTGGTTGGCAAGGGTCCATTGAGGTATCCTGAGGTGGAGTCGTGCCAGAGGAGTCACATGGACTGTTGAGGCCATGTGGCCTAGAAGGACCATCATCTGGCGAGCAGGGATGGATGGATGAAGGAGCACCTGCCGACAAAGGTGAAGTAGAGTCCGGTGCCGGTCGGCAGGAAGGAACGCCCTCATCTGATTGGTATCGAGAACTGCTCCGATGAACTGCAGGCGCTGCGTAGGAAGCAGATGCGACTTGGGATAATTGATCTCGAACCCCAAGAGATGGAGGAAAGAGATGGTTTGATGAGTGGCTTGCAGCACAAGCGGAGATGTAGTCGCTTTCACCAACCAATCGTCCAAGTATGGGAACACTTGTAGGTTGTGGGACCTGAGAAAAGCCGCTACCACAATCAGACACTTGGTGAACACCCTGGGTGATGATGCGAGACCAAAGGGCAGCACCTTGTACTGATAGTGGTGATTTTGTATCTGGAATCGGAGGTAGCGACGCGAAGCCTGATGGATTGGGATGTGAGTGTAGGCCTCCTTGAGGTCCAGGGAACATAGCCAGTCGTGTTGAGATAAAAGAGGATAAAGCGTGGCCAGGGAGAGCATTCTGAACTTTTCTTTGACCAAACACCTGTTGAGGTTCCTGAGGTCTAAGATGGGACGAAGATCTCCCGTTTTCTTGGGTACCAGGAAGTAGCGGGAGTAAAATCCCTGACCCCTTTGGTCTGGAGGAACTTCTTCGATGGCATTGAGGAGGAGGAGGGATTGGACCTCCCTGAGGAGGAGTGGAGTTTGGGAGGAGTGAGAAGCAGACTCTACGGGAGGATGGTCTAGAGGAAGAGTCTGGAACCTTAGTGAGTATCCGTGACGGATGATGTTGAGAACCCACAGGTCTGATGTGATGGCCTCCCAGCGTTGAAGAAAAATGGTGAGGCGGCCTCCGATCGGTTGAGGAAGAGGCAACGATGGTTGGAGACTGGCTATGCCCTGGAGAAAGGAGTCAAAAGGGCTGAGGAGGTTTTGTCTGAGGCTGAGGTTTGGTCGCCTGGTGAGACTGAGAACGAGCCTGAGTGTGTTGTTGTTGTTGACGAGGCCGGCGGGATTGCTGGTGAGGAGGATTCAGCGGCCTGGCAGAGAATCGACGTTGATAAGAGGACTGAGGCCTGTATGGTCGTGCAGGTGGAGTTTTCTTTTTGGGCTTAATGAGGGTGTCCCATCTGGTCTCATGAGCCGAAAGTTTTTGTGTTGTGGCATCAAGAGACTCCCCAAAAAGTTTGTCACCAAGACAAGGCGCGTTGGCGAGACGGTCCTGGTGGTTCACATCAAGGTCAGACACCCTCAGCCAGGCTAGGCGTCGCATGGCCACAGCCAGCGCGGAGGCTCGTGAAGTAAGCTCGAAGGAATCGTAAATCGAGCGCACCATAAATTTTCTGAGCTGAAGGAGGTTGGAAATCTGCTGTTGGAAGAGCGGGACCTTACGCTCAGGTACATATTTTTCCAGAGCAGAAAGTTGTTGGACCAGGTGTTTCATATAAAATGAAAAATGAAAGGTGTAATTGTTGGCTCTGTTAGCCAGCATGGCATTCTGGTACAGGCGCTTTCCAAATTTGTCCATTGTCTTTCCCTCTCTGCCAGGAGGGGTGGAGGCATAAACGTTGGAGCCCTGAGATTTTTTGAGAGTGGACTCTACAAGGAGGCTCTCATGGGGCAATTGGGGTTTGTCAAATCCCGGAATAGGGATGACCCGGTATAAACTGTCCAGTTTTTTAGGGGCACCTGGAACAGTAAGTGGAGTCTCCAAATTTTTATAAAATGTTTCCCGGAGGATATCATGTACAGGAAGTTTAAGAAACTCCTTGGGAGGTTGGTCGAAGTCCAAAGCTTCTAAAAAGGCCTGGGACTTCTTAGAGTCGGACTCAAGGGGGATGGAGAGAGCCGCGGACATCTCCCGAAGGAACTTCGTGAAGGAGGATTGCTCGGGCTTAGAGGTGGTTTCAGCCATGGAGGGTTCCTCATCTGTAGAAGAGGCATCCTCCTCGGTACCGAGTGGGGATTGTTCCCATAGGTCTGGATCCCTGATAGCCGGCTCAGTATGGCGGGTTTTAGAAAGGGACTTGCCAGATCGCATGGATACGGTGCCGGGGGATGAAGACCGGCGTCGATCCCTGTCCCTGGAGGAATGGTGCCGATCCCGATCCCGAGACGACCGGCGTCGATCTGGGGCCTGGGAAGGGTCCTCTGCCGAGCAAGTCTGAAGTGCAGGCTGAGCAGATAAGACCGGCATGGATGTGTTCAACGGTACCGAGGGAGTGGATACCGGTGGAGCGGTGCGAAGCTCGGGCTGGACCGGTACCGGAAGGAGCGGTGCCAGTAAGGTTGGAAGGAGCTGTTGGAGTTGCTTCTGTAGCTGCTCCTGAAGCTTATCCTGGAGGATGGCCGAGATTCGGTCCTCCAATGGGGGCACCGGTACCGCTTTAGATTTCTTCGGTACCATAGGTGCTGCTCGACGCTCCGGCGATGAGGAGGCCGATGACGAGGCACTCACCGTGATCGGAGCGGAGCGGTTACGGGATCGGCGGGACGTCGGAAGGACCGGGGTCACCGCTGTAGCTGGAGGTCGCTCAAGGGAAGTGGAAGGCTTCTTAGCCGGCTTACCTGGCGCTATCGACCCCGAAGGAGGATCAGGCGGTGTCGATGTGGTCGGTGCCGATTTAGGCGGTGCCGTCGACGTCGGGGCCTGATCCATGGTAGAACCGGTACCGAAAAGAATATTTTGCTGTATTTGCCGGTTCTTAAGAGTGCGTTTCTTGAGAGTAGCACAGCGGGTGCAGGTGTCAGCCCGATGCTCTGGACCCAAACACTGAAGGCACCAGTTGTGTGGGTCAGTTAGAGAGATCGGGCGTGCACACCGCTGGCACTTCTTGAAGCCCGGCTGAGGGGGCATGAAGGGAAACACGGCCTCCGCGAAATCAAACCCGGAGGCTTGGATGATTACAACAGGCCCCGCCGGGGCCGGCTGCAAAAATAAAGAAAAAGACACGAAAAAGAATTTTTTTTTTTTTTTTTTTTTGAAGAATGAAGTCGAAAGACAAAAATAGAACCAAAAGTGGATCAAAAATCGCGAGCGGGAAGGCAAAATGAGAGTTTTCAACGGCCGTTGAAAAGCACATGCGTCTTCTTCGCTCCGCGGAAACGAAGAAACTGGAGACCACGCACTCCTCTGTCGGGCGGGAAGGCACCCGCGCATGCGCGGTGCGGCCAACTAGAACTTTCTAGTTAAAAAGGTCCGTACCGGGGCTCCGTCGGTGACGTCACCCATACGTTAAGAATATGCTGCCTGCTTGTCCTGGGATAAAAGCCTTTGATCGGGTGGAATGGAGGTTCTTGTTGCAGGTTCTGAGATGGTTTAATCTGGGGGAATCTTTCATCTCAGGGATTCAGGCCCTATACTGTAAACCTCTCTCCAAGATTCTCATTAACGGATCTCTTTCCTCACCAATTACTTTAGGAAGAGGCACTAGACAGGGTTGCCCTCTCTCCCCGCTCCTTTATAATATATCCCTGGAACCGCTCCTCTTAGCGATAAAGCAATCTCCTTCAATGCAGGGCATCCCCTTAGCTACCAGAGAACTTAAAGTTGCAGCATACGCTGACGATATTATGCTCTTCGTTAGGAATCCCTCGACTTCTCTCCCCTCCTTTATACAACTTACAGATACTTACTCCACATACTCCGGATACAGAGTTAACTGGGAAAAATCCGTTATACTACCTCTCAATGATCAGATAGCTCAAATGGAATTATCTTCATTTCCATTCGCATGGTCCTCCTCTCCAATCAAATATTTGGGTATCCATATACACAAAGATCGAGACATTATAATGAACACCAATGTCACCAAATTAAAAGATCTTGTTATAGCATCCACTTCTAAATGGAAACCTCTTTATTTGTCCTGGTGGGGACGCTTATCCTCCCTCAAGATGACTTTAGCACCACAGATTACCTACATCTTAACTATGCTTCCCTATTTAGGAAAACCTTCTCTATATAAATGGCTAGATAAACGAATTTCGGAATTCATATGGGGCAACAAAAAACCCAGGATAGCTTTAAATTTACTAAAGGCACCCAGGATGTATGGAGGAGTAAATATTCCTGATTTCTGTAATTATCAAATCGCATCACTAGCTAAATACGCATCACTAGCTAAATCACAATGGATTACATATACTCGCTCCCAATCTGCTTCCTTCCTACCCACCTGGCTGGAGCTTGAAGCTTCAATATGCAACCCAATCCCCATTAATATAGTGCCTACTATGTCTATTCCCTCCAGACTAAAATCCTTCTCTCTGTTCACAGCTACAACCACCGCACTCCGTATGCTAGACCATAAGGCTTCTCACTCAATTTTTGCTCAGAGAAATATGGCCCTCTGGAATAACCCAGTTATTAAACACAACAAAAGGGTTTTCCATTGGACATCCTGGAGTAAATTGGGGATTTGGCAGGTCCAACAGCTCTATCAGAACAACACTTTGTACTCTTTCGCTGATCTTATTGCATCCTACCCAACCCTTTCTGACAAGCACGCTCAATGGATGTTGCTTACCTCCACACTCTCTTCCATACAATACTCATCTAATTCATGTATTAGTAAATGGGGTTCATTACTTGAGACACAAGGAAAAGCAATATCATACTTCTACAAAATACTACAAGGGGGACAACCCTCATCCAATATAGACATTCAGCGTAAATGGTCACAAGATCTAAATGTACAACTCTCGGACAGAGAATGGATTAGATTTTGGACGAAAGTAAATAGACCTCTTCTCTCAGCTAACATGACACAATCCCTATATTTCCTAATGAGAAGAGCGGTATGGACACCACATAGAATGAAACTAGCACATTTAAAAGACGATGATCTCTGTTGGCATTGTCAAAAAAGCCCAGGTACCCTAGCACATATGCTGTATAACTGTCCTAAGATTTTATCTTTTTGGATGCAAATTTGGTCCTTAATTAGATTAGTAACCAATTGTACTGCTGACTTATCCTTTGACATCATTATTATGAGATCTCTCCATCCTTGCTTTAAGTCCTGTACCTGTGATCCAAAATTGATTGATATATTGATATCTGTGGGTATATAGCATATTTTGCAAAATTGGAAATCCGCTTCTCTTTTGAATTTCACTTTTTGATGGAACTCTATATGCCTATATAAAAAATTCGAACAACATGCTATTGCCAAGAAAAAGACCAATTTGTTATCTTCACTAAGTGATATTTGGACTCCCATTGACGATTACTTACAATCTCTTTAATTATGTGATTATTTTGTTTTCGGTACAAGTACCTTCAGAGGATATATATCCTGTACTATTATGATGTTCTCTGCCAATTTCTGTACTCTGTTTATTGTTACATGATGTATATTTTTTCCTTTTCTTCATTATCCAATAAATAAAGTGAACTTAAAAAAAAAAAAGAAAGGAGGAGGAATAGCTCTATACATAAAAGAAAGCATACACTCGACCAGAGTGGACAAAGCAGCAACGACCAACAAATTGGAATTGCTATGGGTTAAAATACCGGGAAGGAAAGGGCCCGAGATAAAGATGGACCTGTACTATCGTCCACCTGGGTAAAACGAAAATACCGATGAAGAAATGGAAGCTGAGATGAAACGGGAATGCAAAAGCGGTAACACGATCAATAGACTTCAACTATCCCGGAATAGACTGGAGTCTTGGAAACTCAAAATGCGCTAGGGAAACCGGATTCCTGGAAGCTATACAGGACTGCTTCATGGATCAGTTGTCAGAGAACCGACAAGAGGAAATGGCACTCTGGATCTATTCCTTAATGGGCTAAGAGGACCGGCAAAGGACGTGGAAGTAGTGGGACCGTTGGGAAACAGCGATCATAACATGATCAAGTTCAAAGTTGAAGTAGGAATACCAAAGGGAAAGAGAACCACAGCGACAACTTTTAACTTCAAGAAAGGAAACTATGAAGCAATGAGGGTAATAGTAAGGAAGAAACTCAGGAACAACACAAAGAAATGGCAGACTGTAGAGCAAGCCTGGTCTTTATTCAAAGACATGGTAAGCGAGGCGCAAAATTGGTATATCCCCAGATTCAGAAAAGGGTGCAAAAAGAGCCGAACAAAAGACCCGGCGTGGATAACTAAAGAAGTGAAGAAAACGATAGGGGATAAAAAGAATTCATTCAAGAAATGGAAAAAAGGCAAAACCAAGGAGAACTGGAATGAACACAGGAAGTATCAAAAAGAATGTCACCTCGTGGTTAGAAAAGCAAAAAGAGAATATGAAGAGAGGCTAGCCAGGGAAGCACAAAATTTCAAACCGTTCTTCAGATATGTTAAAGGGAAGCAGCCGGCTAGGGAGGAGGTGGGACCGCTGGATGACGGAGATAGGAAGGGAGTGGTGAAGGAGGAGAAACAAGTGGCAGAAAGACTAAACATGTTCTTTTTGTCAGTATTTACAAAAGAAGACACATCCAACATACCGGAACCTGAACAAATCTTCAAAGGAGACCAAGCAGAGAAATTAACATCCATGGAAGTAAGCCTTGAGGATGTACACAGACTGATAGAAAAATTAAAATCTGACAAATTGCCGGGCCCGGACAGAATCCACCCTAGAGTATTGAAAGAACTAAAGGAGGAAATAGCGGAACTACTACAGCAGGTTTGTAATCTATCCCTGAAAACAGGCGTGATCCCGGAGGATTGGAAGATAGCCAATGTTACGCCCATCTTTAAAAAGGGATCGAGAGGTGACCCGGGGAACTACAGACCGGTAAGTCTGACCTCGGTTCCGGGGAAAATGGCGGAAGCACTGATAGAGGATAGCATTGAGGAGCATCTAGAGAGGCATAAACTTATGAAAACAAGCCAACATGGCTTCTGCAAGGGAAGATCGTGCCTGATAAACTTATTGCACTTCTTCGAAGGAATTAACAAACGGATGGACAAAGGGGATCCCATAGACATTGTATACTTAGACTTCCAAAAAGCCTTTGACAAGGTACCCCATGAACGCCTACTTCGGAAACTAAAGAACCATGGGGTGGAAGGAGACGTACACAGATGGATCAGGAATTGGTTGGCGGGCAGAAAGCAGAGGGTAGGAGTGAAGGGCCACTACTCGTACTGGAGGAAGGTCACAAATGGTGTTCCGCAGGGGTCGGTGCTTGGACCGCTGCTATTCAATTTATTTATAAATGATCTAGAAACGGGGATGAAGAGCGAATTAATAAAATTTGCAGATGACACCAAGCTATTCAATGGGGCTAGGACTAAAGAGGACTGCAAAGATTTACAAAGGGACCTAAACAAACTAGGGGAGTGGGTGACGAGATGGCAGATGAAGTTCAATGTAGAGAAATGCAAAGTCTTACACGTAGGAAACAGAAACCCGAGGTACAGCTACACAATGGGAGGGCTGTTATTGAGTGAGAGTTCCCAAGAAAGGGGCTTGGGGGTAATAGTGGACATGACAATGAAGCCATCGGCACAATGCGCAGCGGCTGCTAAGAAAGCAAATGGAATGCTAGGAATAATCAAGAAGGGTATTACAAGCAGAACGAAAGAAGTTATCCTGTCGTTGTATCGGGCGATGGTGCACCCGCATCTGGAGTACTGCGTCCAATATTGGTCGCCGTACCTAAAGAAGGATATGGCGATACTCGAGAGGGTTCAGAAGAAAGCGACGCGTTTGATAAAAGGTATGGAAAATCTTTCATACGCTGAAAGATTAGAGAGACTGGGGCTTTTTTTGCTGGAGAAGTGGAGACTTAGAGGGGATATGATAGAAACTTATAAGTTCACGAAGGCATAGAGAAAGTGGAGAGGGACAGATTCTTCAAACTTTCGACAACTACAAGAACGAGAGGGCATTCCGAAAAATTAAAAGGAGACAGATTCAGAACCAATGCTAGGAAGTTCTTCTTCACCCAACGGGTGGTGGACACCTGGAATGCGCTTCTAGAGGGAGTGATAGGACAGGGTACGGTATTGGATTTCAAGAAGGGATTGGACAATTTTCTGAAGGAAAAGGGGATAGAAGGGTATAGATAGAGGGCTAGTTTACAGGTCCTGGACCTGATGGGCCGCCGCGTGAGCGGACTGCTGGGCATGATGGACCTCAGGTCTGACCCAGCAGAGGCACGGCTTATGTTCTTATGTGATTAAAATATTTCAGATTTGAAATATGTATTAGAGAATGACACAGTGGTGGTTACCCGCGGCTAGCCGCGGGTAACCCGCCGAAATGGGGAAAGAAAAATAGCAGTCGCTGCGGGGACGGGGACAAGGCCATTCACCGCCCCGTGGAGCGGTGAATGGTCTTGTCTCCGCAATGAGGCATCAAGGATTGCGCGGTCCTCGCAGCCCCTGCCCGACCGATCGATCTTAGCCCGCTCCCTCCCTTCACCTCACCTTAGTTTGCAGGCTTTCTTTTTCGGCGACCCGCACGCGCGGCTGCTCAGTGTTCAATCTTCTGCTCTGACGCAACCAGAAACAGGAAGTTGCAGCAGAGCAGATTGAACACTTAGCAGCCACGCGTGCGCGGCTCTTTGGGAAAGCGTGCAGGTCGCCGAAAAAGAAAGCCTGCAAACTTAAGGTGAGGTGAAGGGAGGGAGCTGGCTAAACGCTACCATCGATCAGGCAGGCGGGTGGGGGCTGCGGGGACCGCGCGATCCCGGCTCATTTTTTCTTTGTGTTTCTCTGTGATCACAGGAAGTGCTTGCAACTTTAAAAAGCAGAATGGGAAGTAACAGCTCTGTGTATATGTATGAAGAAAACAAAAGTCTTAGCACACATCTGCCCTTGAAGCACAATGTTGTTCTGTGCATAAAAATTAGCCTCACAAAAATTTTATTTGTGAAAAAAATTTTGTGAGGCTAATATTTAAACACAGAACAGCATTCTAGTTCATGTGTAGGTGTGTGCTGGCACTTTTATTATTATTCTGATTTTTTGGACACTTTACAGGTCATAGGCCTGATGGGCCGCCGCGGGAGCGGACCGCTGGGCACGATGGACCTCTGGTCTGACCCAGTGGAGGCAACTTCTTATGTTCTTACTTCTTCTTAACACAGTGCAGCTGCAATTACTGCAGAACTACTCATCCGTAGTTGCTAAAAGATTTGGGACATTAAGACAGCTTAGAGCAGGGGCCTCAAAGTCCCTCCTTGAGGGCCGCAATCCAGTCAGGTTTTCAGGATATCCCCAATGAATATGCATGAAATCTATGTGCATGCACTGTTTCAATGCATATTCATTGAGGAACTCCTGAAAACACGATTGGATTGCGGCCCTCAAGGAGGGACTTTGAGATCCCTGGCTTAGTTATTCAAAATGGGAGTGAAAGGGAAAAGGATTCTGGGCCAAGGGGATGAAGACGGAAAGAAAAACCCACAGCAGAAAAGAAAGGGGAGGACAGGCAGGTGAGCCAGATGCTGGAAGCAGGGGGGGGAAGAAAGAGGGAAAGAAGCTAGATGGGGTTGAAAAGAAGAGACACACTGGTATGGAAGAGGAAGATAGGGGAAATCTGGACACAGGAAGGTAACAGAAAGAGGGGAAATTATGTGCATGGGGTTTAGGGACAGAGACATAAAGGGGACATGCCATGGCAGATACATAGGGGAGATATTAGAAATGGGGAAAATAGGAGCACATAAGCGAGATGGTTTGTGGGGCTGGGACAGGGACCGAGCTCGCAGGCTCCAGTGGCTTGCACAAATTACATTGTAACGTGCCACAAAAATAAGAGGGAGGAAGGTAGATAGATAGGCCACGCGAGAGG
Organism: Geotrypetes seraphini; assembly: GCF_902459505.1. Lineage (NCBI taxonomy): Eukaryota > Metazoa > Chordata > Amphibia > Gymnophiona > Dermophiidae > Geotrypetes > Geotrypetes seraphini. Next base: position 222,596,963 of record NC_047085.1, read on the forward strand.
AGCTGAAGGGTGGTAGAAAGGAACAGATGGTAAAGGAGGGAGGGAAGGGTGGTGGTGGAAAGGAATAGAACAGACATTGAAGGAGGGTGGAGAGGAACAGACCCTGAAGGGAAATGTGGAAGACAGAGTGGGGAGAAGATGCTGGAAGGGAAGAAGAAAGATGCCAGACTATGGGGGAGCGGAGGGAGAGGCACAGTAACAGCAAATGGAAGACGCAGAGAGAAGACACACAGTGGATGGAAGGAATTGAATGAGAAGATGTGGAAAGCAGAAACCAGACAACAAAGGTAGAAAAAAAAAATTCTATTTATTTATTTTTTGCTTTAGGATAAAGTAGTATATTAGTTGTGTTGATAAAAATTTATAAACAAAGCCCTGCCAGCTGAACATCTCTTTCTCTAGTTCAGCAGCAGGAACTTTGATTTATAAGAAAGGAATAATCTATATATTACAGTACTAAGGCTTATATGGATGCTGCGGGGACGGTGACGGGGCGGTGAATGGGATGGTAGTGGCGGTGACGGGGTGGTGAAAGGGAACGGCGGTGACGGGGCGGTGCAGAGGATGGTGGGCTGGGGACTGGGCGGTGACAGGGACAGATTTTTTCCCCGTGTCATTCTCTAATATGTATCCTGCTAGAGCTGGTATTAAACATAATTGGGGACCGCAAAGTCGAGGCTGTGCTTCTTTAGCTTCCAGCTGGCTTAGGGCTCTCTCTCTGACCAGGGGGCAGTTACCCTAGTTGCACTCCCCTAACATTATTCTTGCCATGTGTGACTAAACTATTCTGTTAGCTTGATTTTTCTATGTAGCATTCTGTAGTAATTTGGTTTGTTCAGTTTTCACAATAGTGAAGGGGATATTTGTGAAAGGGAAGGGAGAAGGGTTTTGTTGAACCTTGCTCTGTTTTATTTGTGTTTATAAAATGACAAATTGTCAGAGGATAAGCTTCCGCCTACACTCACACGACTGCAGGGCGGCACAGGCAGGCTTCGCCGGCATCAGTTTCTTTTCTAAAGCGCCGCGAAGGTAAGGGGGAGGGAGGGAGGGAGAAAATTTGGCCGGAGGGAGGGAAGGGACCGCACGTGCGATCGGTGACTGCGCACCTTCCCTCCCTTAAGTTTCTTTACACTGCGAAGGTAAGGGGGAGGGAGGGAGATTCTCGGGATGCTGAAGGGTGGTTAGGTGGCGAGAGGGAAGGGTGGATGCTGCGGGGATGGGACGGTGAAAGGGACGGCGGGTTCGGGGACGGTGCGGTGAATGGGACAGCAGGGACAGGGCGGTGAAGGGGACGGTTGTCCAGTGACAGGGCAGTGACGGGGACAGATTATTTTCACGTGTCATTCTCTACTACAAGGAGAACGGGCCCCGATCTTCAAAAGACTTCTTCAGGATAATCAACAGGTAACACAGAGGGATTGGCCTGTCAGCTGCAGACCTCAGTCTGCTTCGCCTCCATGCAGGGAAAAATGGACCCTTGATTAGGGAAGCTCTGAGCACCAAAATCCATCAAAATACCATGAATAAGAAAAAAAAAAAGAAGAAATAAACAGAGCAAACCAGAAAGAATCCTTTCTGCTCAAGTACATAAGGAAAAACGGAAGGGGGCAGCAGAGCCCTCTAGTGAAGGAAGAGGGATATAAAAGCTGGAGTGGATTTCTTCTGCGAGCACTGGGATATTATCCATCTGTCCAGAATGACATACCTATTGCACTAGAATAGCCTTTATTTGCAGCTACCCATTAATTTTCATGTTCGAGTTGTTATAGTAACAGTCCGTCACTGGGGAACCTCAAATTGTAGACCCTGAATCTAATGGGTCCTTTTACAAAAGTGCACTAATGAATTAGTGTGCATTAAGTGTCAGGCAGCACATTGATATACAATGAGCTAGGCTGAATTTAGTGTACACTAAATCCATTCATGCACCTTCGTAAAAGGACCCCTAAGTGTTTCTCTTGAGCATGAGCAGGACTCTCCCAACTCAAAGGAGTTGTAAACACTACCTCCGTAGCCTTCTCATTCCCAGCTGACCTCAGAAGCAGACCATCAGACCTAGGGTGTAAAACAGAGAGCTTCCACATGAGCCAGTAATGCTAAACTTTTTTTTTTCTTCAATTGATTTTATTTACAGGCCCCAAAGATTACGAAAGAAAGAGTACAGCCTAAAGTAATTATTAAAACAGACTAATTATATGTTTTCCTTCTCAAATAATATAAACAGCAACACCCCCTGTAGGGTTCTGATGGCAGCAATTCAGAGCCCTTTACCTCTTCTCCTGGGTAGATATTGTGTCTAATTCCTGTGCATCGGGCCTTGAGACTGCACTTACAAAGAGGACCATCATTCATCTGAAAAAAAAAAGGGGGGGAGGAGGGGAGAAGACAGAATCACCAAGTTTTCACTTCCTTAAAAATATTCCTATCCCTGTTAATATTTCAGTTTCCTAATTGGAGATTTGAAGTATCCCAGAGCCAGTATGCTCAGCTCTTATTGATCCAAACATGAAGGTACATGAAGGCAAGTACATTTTTAAATTTAAAAAAAACACACATACACACACACAAAAATAAAATCTGTTGAATGCTTATGAAAGACGCAGGAACGAATAGTAATCGGGGTTGAAGTTTTGATGACATAAATGTAACCTTCAGCTTCAGATTTTGAGTAAGTAATTTTATAACACTTTCACATGTGTAAAAAAGCTTCTTATAAAATTAGGTCATGCACAAAAGTTATACTTCAAGATGTAACATACTTTTAGAGTAAATGTGCTCAGGGAAGGAATTTGGGCAGAGGGTGGTGATTTATGCACCTAACATCAGCATCTTCAGTCAGGCAAGATATGTGCTAATATTTTATTAAGACACTGTGGGGAGAACTTACTTACTTTTGTGGGTCTGAATCAAGAATTGCTTTGCTCCAGGTGCTGGCTATGAGTCACCTTTTTTTCCCTTTTCCCTGGCTGTGTTGGAACCTTGCTGGCAGCAGAGGAGATGGACGGCTGACCTCATCTGGGTCCGTCGCCTCCAACATAAAAGGGAGCCAGAGAGGCGTGCCTTTAGAGGCAGGTAATGCCCCTTGGGAGCCATGAGGAGCTATACAACTAAGATTTGGTTTGTGATTTCTAATAATTAGTAAGGGAAGAAATATTACTATGGGTAAGAGGAAAGTGAAGCCGAAAAGTTCTACTCCGGCTATGTCAGGCCCAATAGATAAACACTTTAAAGCAACAAATGTGATTTTGCATGGTAATTTACTTGTACAATCTCTATCCGGAGCTTCCTTAAGCCCCCTTGATAGAAACCTTCTACCGGCATCGAGTGCTAATGGGCCCAATGTGGAAACTACCAATTCTCTGGGGAATGCGGGTTCTTCTAATCATGGATCCCTTAAATTGAGTTTTTCTTCTATACCTAAGCCTATTATATTTCCTGAGACCATTGAAGAACCAGTAACCTCAGAGAAAACACAAGATGTTACCTTGAAAGATTTATGGGTACTTATTTCTAGAGTAGAAGGATTATTAAAGTCAACTATCAAACAATCTTCTGATTTTTTCCAAGCTGTGGTTCAGAAATTGGAAAATGTGGATCCTAACCTAGCCTAACCTCCTTAGATAAATGCACAAATGTAATGGAATCACAAATTGTTACGTTACAACAAGTTTCTCTACCTCAGCAGTAAAGGAGTTCTGTATAATATACTCTAAATTGGAGGCAATGGAGAATCTACATCAAAGAATCTCTGATTCGTCAATTTTCCAATTACCCATCTTTTATCTCCTGAACTTTTGATTTGAAAATTTTTCAAGGAGGTATTGGGATTGCCCAATGCAGAGACTCTTTCTATCTCAAATCTTTATTATATTCCTCCAGAGGAAAAAACTGAAACAATTCAGGGTGTGGACCAGCTGGCACCTACTGAATTGGATTTAATGGGATTTCTGGAGGATAGCCAAGATGCGATTCAGTCAAGGACCACTTTACTGATAATCTTGTATGTCTGAATCAGACAAAATACTAATAATGAAAACTTATTTCAAAAATAGATTGGCTAAGTTTTGTGGTGAATCAGTGCAAGTCTTTCCAGATGTTTCCAGAGCTACCCAACTAAGGAGAAATGAATTTCTTATAATGAAATCAAGAGTAGTAGTGGCTCTGGAGGCTTCATTTTTTTTTTTAAGTTTCCTTGCAAGTGCCTGATAAAACTCCAGGACACCGAGTATATATTTTGGGACCCCATACAATTGCAGCAATTTCTGAATTCACGTGAGACAACTTAATTATTGTTGATTTAGAGGAGTAAATTTTTGGAAAAAACCCAAGTAATGTGGTGTCTTTTCCTCTAAGCCTCTAGAACAGGGAGCCAAAGTGCACTTATGGTAGCCTACCTCCTGCAGCTTTACATCTCTCCTTGTTGAGGATCCCAGCTGTTCCTTCAAAAGCTAAGCTTCAGTTCTATTGATCACTTTCTTAGAACAGATCACCCCCCTATTGAGATCTGATTGACACCTTTCTGGAGCAGTAGCCCAGACTGCTCTTCCAGCAACTGTACATTTTATTTATTTTTATTTATTTAAGCATTTATATACCATTTATAGCAGGAGTCTCAAAGTCCCTCCTTGAGGGCCGCCATCTAGTCGGGTTTTCAGAATTTCCCCAATGAATATGCATGAGATCTATGTGCATGCACTGCTTTCAATGCATATTCATTGGGGAAATCCTGAAAACCCAACTGGATTGTGGCCCTCAAGGGGGGACTTTGAGATCCCTGATTTATAGCCTAAGTGGTTTACATTCAGGTACTCAAGCATTTTTTGCCTATCCTCCCTTCACAGAATCGCAAAATACCAGGCAGCGCTTTCCAGAGCTTAGCGCCACCACAGACAGCATTGTTGCCCTGATCGTAACATTTTACCCTCCAAACTCAGTTTCATACTATTTTCTGATCTCAAACATTTTCTAGGTTGGTAGATTTAAAAAAAAACCTTTAGTACCATAGGAGAAACGTGATTATAGAATTTGATGTATGTTTGAAAGAATCTTAAAATGTACTCTCTGCAGCATAGGTAACCAATGCAATTGTTTCAACACTGGAGTTATACAAGTCATTCTTGAAACCCCAGTAATCAATCTTGCAGCAGAGTTAATTAACATCTGCAGTGAACATAAGAATAGCCTCACTGGGACAGACCAATGGTCCATCAAGCCCAGTAGCCCGTTCTCACGGTAGCCAATCCAGGTCTCTAGTACCTAGCCAAAACCCAAGGTGTAGCAATATTCCATGCTACCGATAAAGGGCCCTCCAGAATTGTTGGTTCATTTTGTGGATTGGCTCAACACGTTGGACATGAATTTGAGATTTACCATGACATCCGATCAACATCAAATAGCTTTTTTGGATGTATGGGTTCAGAAGTCTAACCATACTTTAACCACCACTGTCTATAGAAAAGCGATGGAGGTTAACAATTATTTGAGCTACACTAGTTGTCATCCCACTAAGCTCAAACAATCTCTTCCTATAAGCCAGTTCCTCCGTATTCGGAGGTTGTGTACGGACACCGATGAGTTCCGCATTCAAGCCCGGAAATTATATCACAGATTCAGAGAGCGAGGATACCCGCATCGAGTTCTTCAGAATGCTTATCATAGAGCCTTATATGCCAACCGGGCCCTGTTGCTATCCTCTACTCCCCCTCAAAAAGAGATCAAAACAGTCTGTGTGTTGTCGTTTTCTGACCAAGCTGCTGTTGTTGCTCAAAGCATTAAAAAGCACTGGCATATTCTCCAGCTTCATTCCATCTTTCGAGAACCTCCCTGCATAGCATATTCTCGTGCTAAAAATATTGCAGATTATGTGGTTCATTCTAGATATATCGCTGAACACAACCACAGTACTCAGGAGGGACAGCACTCAAGATGTAGTGACACTTGTGATCTGTGTAAGGTCACTATTGAGGGTCATACATGGCGACACCTTAAGACTCTTAAAACATATGCTCTGAAATCAGTCACTACATGTAGATCCATGTGGGTGATATATGTCATTACATGCTCTTGTCGTATGGTATACGTGGGCCGTACTCAAAGAAAAATCAAAACTCGTCTTATTGAGCACCGCTCACGTACAAATACTCAGTCAATGAATTCTCCGTTGGTGCCTCATTGTATCCAGTTGGGACATACTTTTCAGGATTTACGTTGGTCTATTATTGAACAGGTCTATGAGAGTCATCAGGGAGATAAAGTACTGTGGTTACAACGGAGGGAGCAGTATTGGATTTTTGAACTCCAAGCGTTAGCCCCCATGGGACACAATGATTACATTGAATGGCAACATACCTTTTAATTAATTGTGTGTTTATTTGGTGGTTTGATCTGTTATTTATCATCATATTTTTGACTTTTTCAGCAGTTTACCACCTCAGCTGACTCCGGGCTGTGTTTTCCTGTTCCCTTTGCGGTCCCTTGGAGTCATGTGTTTCTTTTTTATCCAATTATATCATTGGGTCTGCTGTTTAAATTGGAGGCGTTCTGTTCGGTTCAGCGCCATTTCCCGCTTTGTCAATCTATGCTGTGCCAGATAATTTGGATGGTCACAGCGCAGCCCAGCCGTTCCTGAAGAAGGGGGTGTGCACCCCCGAAACGGAGCCCCGTTGGACGAAAAATATCTTCGCTGGCTGTTTGTTTCCACGGAGAAGCTAAGTACTTCCTGTTGGTTTTGTTGCTCTGCTGGACTTGGACGTTTGGCCCCCTGGACAAGGGGCAGAGACAATTGTAGTGGATGGTAAAGTGTGTTTTTTTTATTTATTTATATCTTTTTCACACTTAGCACTGTTGGGTGCACTTTATTGTAAAAAATACGGAGTAGAGCCCGGGGATGTTTCACAGTTAACACTCTTCTGGGTGTAAGCCAAGTGACAGCCTATACCACTGGGTTTCTAGTGGGTGGCTGTGTGACTGAGGGCTCTCCCGTATATATATATACACTTATATCACAGGTATCATTGAAAGGTTGTTGTGTGTAGTTTAGCCGCTCCTGCTTTTGTCTCTCTCCCTTGTCCAGTTACTATTCTTGGGGTTTGGGAGGTTTTTGCTTTTGTACTTATTTGTTTACCTTCCATTATTTTCGGGGGTTTTTTTTATTTCTACCGATAAAGGGCAAGCAGTGGCTTCCCCCATGTCTTTCTCAATATGGACTTTTCCCCCAGGAAACCAGCTATGCTATCCGCTCTTACCACATCCTCTGGCAACGCGTTCCAGAGCTTAACTCCCAAATAAAGAGAATTGCAATAATCCACCCTATTCAGGATTAATGCTTGCACCACAGTACGGAAATCAAATGCAGTTAACATAGGTTTTAATCTGTATAACAATTGCAATTGCATATAACCCATCCAAATTGTTTTTCAGTATTTGTTTTTCCATAGTCAAACAGCTATCCAAACATATTTCACAAGAATATCATATTATATTAGTATATACTCATCCCAGCTTACAAACCTGCCCAGCATCGTTGTACCAGAGTTCCTCATGAAGCCGGTCAGGATGAGCCTTCTTCCGCTTTATTTCCCCAATCACATCAAATACTTCTGAATCGGAGCTGCTAGAACAGCTGCTGTCATCATCGGTGTCACTCTCTGACTCACTGAAGCTTTCTGACATGGAAAAAAGGTTTTAACAGAGAAGAAAAAGAAAGTTTTCATCCAGGAAAAAGAATATACAGTTATGTGAAAAAATTAGGACACCCTATGAAATATACAGTTCTTTCTTAAGAAGTGTTCACATATCAATGTCAAATCCTTTTTTTTATTTATCTCTGGAAAAGGAAGTGATGTAATTGCAGGTAAAACAAAAAAAATTCCCTTGATTTACTTATGAAACAAAAGATATCCACAAAAATGTGAATTCTAACTGAGGAATAAAAAAGAATACCCTAATAGCTAGTGTTACCCTCTTTGGCTGAAATAACTGCAGTGAGCTGCTTCTTGTAGCAATATAACATCGGTCTGAGGAAAGTTTGGCCCACTCCGCAATACAGAATTGTTTCAGCTGTGAGATGTTTGAGGGGTTTCTTACATGTACAGCCCGTTTCAAATCATCCCACAGCATCTCTATGAGATTAAGATCAGGGCTTTTACTTGGCCACTCCAGGACTCTCCATTTCTTAGTTTTCAGCCAGTCCTTGGTGGATTTACTGGTATGTTTTGGGTCATTGTCATATTGCAGGGTTCAGTTCCGTTTCAGTTTTAATTTTCTTACAAATGGTCTCACATGTTCCTCAAGCACCCTCTGATACATGATAGAATTCATGGTGGATTCTATGATGGTGAGCTGGCCAGGTCCTGCTGCAGCAAAGCATCTCCAAACCATGACACTTCCACCTACATGCTTTACATGGTTGGTTTGAGGTTCTTTTCCTGGAATGCTGTATTTAGTGTACGCCAAACATGTCCTCTTTTCTGGTGTCCAAATAATTCAATTTTAGACTCATCTGTCCATAGAACACTATTCCAGAAGTCCTGGTGTTTGTCTACGTTCTCTCTGGCAAACTTCAGTCTGACCTTGATGTTTATCTTACAGAGCAAAGGTTTCGTCCTTGCACACCTCCCATGTAAGTTAAATTTGCGCAGTCTGATTGTAGAGGCATGCACTTTCACATCAACAGTAGCAAGAGCCTGCAGTAGTTTCCATGATGACATTTTAGGGGTTTTGGAGACTTCTTTTAGCATCTTGCGGTCCGCTCAGGGGGTCAATTTTCTTAGACGGCCAGACCTGGGCATGTTGGCAGTTGTTTGGAAAGTCCTCCACTTGTACACTATTTTCCGGACTGTGGAATGGCTAATGTTACATTATTTCGAGATCTTTTTAAATCTCTTACCAGACTTATAAGCTCCTACAATCTTCTTTCTGGAGGCCTCAGACAGCTCTTTTGATCTCACCATTGTGTTCACTCTCACCGCAGCAGTCATGAGCACACCAAACTAAATGTCTGAGGTTTAAGTAGGGCAAACCTCCTTCAAAATGCTGAGTAACGATGTTCTAATCATGTGCACCTGATGTGATACACATGTGTGTGATTTGAGCCACTTTAAGTTGGAGGATATGTGGGGGTGTCCTAATTTATTCCTCAGATTACACATTTTTGTGGATATCTTTTGTTTCATGTGTAAATCAAGGAAAATATTTGTTGTTTACCTGCAATTGCATCATTTTCTTTTCCAGAGATTTAAAAAAAAAAAAAAGGATTCAACATCGATATGTGAACATTTCTTAAAAACTGAATATTTCATAGGATATCCTAATTTTTTCATGACACTGACTTACCTGGCTCTTCATCTAGCTTGGTCTTTGGGGGTTCCCACGGTGGCCTGACTGCCTTAGCCCTTGTCTGACGCTTTCCTAATTCTTCCTCAAATCTGGAATACAAATCACGAAGCTTACTGGTCCCAACCACTGTAGAATCACCCTAAAGGTAATGGGAAATAAAGAAAAACTATCAAGATGGCCTTGTGCTCACATAATGATTTTTTGATTCTCTAACGAGAAGTTCAGAACAAAGACCCATTTTTATTAACATTTTATCAGCATTTATGAAAGTTTAACATGAGAAACTTTATAAAAATGGTTTAGATAGTTTTTTAAAATAATATAATTTTTATTAAATTTTCTGAAAATACTTACAACACAACAACAGCAAACATTTAGAACATAGCAGAACCAGTAAGATCTTTGTATTATTCCTTCACGAAGACCTAAAGGATCCAAACCCCTCACCAAAAGACACCCCCTGAACCCCCTACCCCAGCACTCCAGTGTCAAAAGTTCAAAAGCGAACTTCTGGCTCTATGGGACAATCCCTCCCAAACAGGAGCCCGTATTCTCCTAAATTTCCTCCACGGACCAGGACCGCCACTACAGACATCCAGATATTCAAATTTTAACAAAGTGAACATTTCATTTCTCCACATCCTTTTAAGCAGGCGGTAGATTTTTGGCTATAGCGTGCGCTAATCCAGTGCGTGCGTTAAAAACGCTAGCGCACCTTTGTAAAAGGAGCCCTAAGAGTAACTTTTATTTTTTATGTCAATGCACTCTGGATTTGCCTATATGAAAGCAGTGTATGGGAAATAATGACGTCAACACGTCATCCAGCAGCTTCTTCCACAATCTTCAACCAGGGTCCAAACGTTCAATCACGCTGTAAACCTGTTGACTGAACCATGGAAGTCAAAACCATGTTCAATTGGAGTATAAAGATGTAATTATTAGAGGACAACATTTTCAGCAAAATACAACCAAAAATATCCTATAATGGTTCAGCTTTAATGCTCTAAATTCCCCTTTAGCACGTTGCCAAGTATTGGTGCAATGATTAAGGGAACTCAGGTTCATACTATGCAAACATTCAACTAGTACCAGCCATGGGGCATCAAATTATGTAAATACTATGTGACCCATGAAGTGCTACATTCAGTACCTACCACCTGATCCATGGGGTCACTTGAGTAGTAGCTTTCTGAATGAGTGCAGCGAACCCACACAGGCTTGAGCAGTTCTTCAACATCTTGTTCATTCTTTTCAGGGGGAATTTCTTCTGCCAGCTCCTTGTCCTTGACAGAGATGTAATTCTTTGGTTTGCTGGCCTTTCGGGGCTCCGAGCAGCGTTCACGCTCATCCTCCCAGCGGCTTCTCTTCTTTTCCCGGCTTGGGGATCGGCTTGATGAGGGAACAAACACACAAAGTGTGAAAAACCACAGGTATTATAGCCTGGAGCCAAGTCATATTAGCTCAACATCCGCCCATTACAAATATTAAATAATTCTCCCTTCCCCCCAAATAAAACCAACCAGGTCAATATTCAAAGTGAATTTACTGGCAAGAAATAGTTCCTGGCTGGTTAAAACACTTGTTCGGAGCTAAGCACTCATTTTCAACGGCGTTGAACTTGTGATTATGCAGTTAACAAGCACAATGTAATGTTAATGCTGCCAAAAATATCTAGTTGGCTATATTGGGGATGTTCCAAGGCAGAGTGGGGACTTGGCTGATTAAGTGCCAATATTCAGCACTTAACCAGCCAAGGTAACCGTATGAATAGTTAAGTGCTCTATATCACTCTTAACCAGCTATGCTTTAGCTGGATCTGGAAATCTGAAAATTCAATAGCATGATCTGAGCATGGTCTAGCACTGAATTTCCGTGCATAATACAGTCAGCTTTCAGCAAACCGCTGTGTACTACCAGCTAAATATCAAACCCAACAATGTATTTATTTATTTAGTTTATTTATATTCTGCTCCAGCAAAACATTTCTAGATGGATTTCAATTGAACATACACAATTTTAAGACCATACAATCTTATCTAAAAACAATAGACAATATTTCATTCATTCAAAAACAAATCAGGTCTTCAAGAAATCTTCTAATTTCAAAATATTTATAGAAAAAAAAAACAGACCTGGTTAAATAAATCCACAATTAAACCCCTCTTTAAACAGGAATGTTTTTAGTGAACTTTTAAAACTTTTCATATCATGCAAAAACCCTAATCTGCTCTGGAAGCTGTTTCCAGAGTTGAGGTCCTTTTATATAAAAATCAGAATTCCTATATTCATGATAAATAAATAAATCACATGAAAGGATGGCAAATGTAGAACATTAGTTCCCAAAGAGCATAATATTCTCATTGGTTAATGAGTGCGTAGCGAAGCAACCAAGACAGGAGACATTTTTCCAACTAATGCCTTAAAAACAAGTGACTAATTTATAGCGAATACGGTATTCAATTGGTAATCAGTGAAGTGATTTAAGAGTGGGTGTAGCATGTTCCCATCTGGGGCTTCCATTAATTATCTTAGCCAAACTGTTCAGGGTAACCTGTAAAGGTTTCAAGTATTTCCTAGGAACACTGAAAAGAATTACAGTAATCAAAATGCGGTAAAGACAAGCTTTGTACCACAAGGTGAAAATTAGCAGCCAACACCATAGTTTTTAAAGATCTTAAAGTTCTGACCTTGAAAACATTTTTTCAAAAAAATGTTAAACAGTCGCAGGAAGGGCCGAGCCCTGAGGGACCTCATAACTCAATGTCATGCATTCCGATTTATCCATCCCACTGAATACCAAAAATTTACGCATTTTCAAAAATGATTCAAACCATTTATATACATTTCAAGTAATCCCAAAGGCATTCAATTGTTGCAATAAATGCAAGATTAGGTTCTTACCTTTGATAATCTTCATTCTGTAAATCCATGGAAGAATCAGTATGATATGTGTTTTATCTCAAACGCATATCGGGTCTTGTAGAAAACCACACGCTTTTTTCTCTCTGCTCCACCCACTTAGCTAAGGAGCACAGAACCCCCTACAGTTGAGTCCAAAAGCAAACGAATATCACTGGAACAAAGCATATGTATAAAGTGGGGCACGGAGAACCTCCCCACCAATATAACATTCAGTTCTGCTCAGCAATATATAAGCAAAAAATTAATAAACAGGCAACATGAAAAACGGGAAGAACTTGGATTCAATATGGCACCAACCTGCAGCAATATGGAACCAACCTGCTGTTTGCAACAAGCACAAACTGGAACAAGACATGCAGAATAGATATCTACCCACATCTGGAGAACAATTACCCACAGGGCTCATCTGCTGTGTGAAAGATACTCAAACCTGAAAGGAAAAACATCCGAGGCAGAAGTGCAGACAATACAGAAAGAATCCAAGTAGAGAGAGGGCGAGCCATACTGATTACTCTGTGGATTTACAGAATGAAGATTATCAAAGGTAAGAATCTAATCTTGCATTCTATTATATCCACTCCGGAGTCAGTACGATTGGTTTGACAGAAGAACCTGCCCGCAACACAAAGACATCAAAGGCGGCATCAGATCAAGCTGCCACGTCCACTCTGTAGAACCTTGTGAAAGTATAAGGAGAAGACCATGTAGCCGCTCTACAAATTTCAGTAGATGACCTGTTTGAGACTCTGTCCATGAAGCTGCGACACCTCTGGTCGAGTGAGCTTTAAGAGACACAGGTGACACAAGTCAACGAAATAGCCGTGTGGATCCATTGGGCAATAGAGGCCTTAGACGCCGGCCTACCTCATCTGGATTGGCTAGTCAGAACAAACAGAAGGTCAAAAAGATGGAAGTCGTTAGTCCTCTCCAAGTAATGGAGTACGACCCTCCGCATGTCCAGCTTCTTTAAGATCTTATCCTTTTAAGAACATAAGAATTGCCGCTGCTGCGTCAGGGTCAAACGAAAGACAGGCAAACATCCTGGTTGACATGGAAGTCCAACTCTGAAACCACTTTCAGAAGAAAGGAAGGAACAGTATGGAGAGAAACTCCCATCTCCATAATACGAAGAGCTCTCTACAACAAAGAGCCTGCAATTTCAAAATATGCTTTGCCAAAACAATCTCCACAAGGAACACTGTTTTGACCATAAGGTACAGAAGGGATGCATCCCTAAGTGGCTCAAAAGGAGCTTCAGCAATTCCCTTCAGCACAATATTCAGATTCCACATAGGAAAAGGCTGTTGCAGGGGAAACCGCAAAGTGCCCCCTGAAAAATCTGGTCACATCTGGATACACCATAAGTGAACTGGAATCACTGTGCGCTCTGAAGCAGGAAAGGCCTGCTACCTGGGCCTTAAGGAAAGCCACCACATTTTCCATTCTAACCAAGTACGCCACAGAAAGAACTTGAAGGTGCAGCTCCGCCCATCAGAATAGCATTTGAGCGTCCCAACTCAAGGGAGCACTCCTGGTGCCTCCCTGTCGATTTACGTACGCCACTGCCATGGCACCGTCAGAAAACACCCTTCCCAATTTTCCTTCCAGAATGTTTTGAAGGGCTCTCAACACAAGTGAATGGCTCGAAGCTCTAAATGGCCGATCGACCAACCCTTCTGATGTGTAGTCCACTGGCCCTGGATGGAGTGATCTCCACAATGAGCACCCCATCCATATAGACTGGCGTCGGTCATAAGAGTAACCCACTCTATGACCCGGAGAGGTATGACCTTCCCTAGAGCCTCTGCCTGAAGCCACCAGCGAAGGCTTCTGTGGGCTGGCTCCATCCAGGGAAGGGGTATCTGAAGAAAATGATGCTGAGGGGGACCAACGAGACTGGAGGGACTCCTGCAGAAGTTGCTTATATGCTCTAGCCCAAGGCACAACTTCTAGGGAGGCCACCATGGAACCCAAGTATTGCCAAGCACTGGGACTTGAATGCACTAAGATGTCCATGATCTGTTGCTGGAGCTCCTGGTTGCATGGTTCATGAAGAAAAACACATCCTTGGAATGTGTCAAACTAAACTCCAGATATTCCAGTGTGAGATGGTGTGAGCTTGCTCTTCTTGAAATTGACAATCTAGCCCAGATGTTGCAGAAGAGACACCACTGTCTTCACTGCCTGCTCGCACTCCAAGCTGAACTTGGACCCCCATTCTGTAGAGGTGCACCACCACACTACCACCATCACCTTGGTGAAGGTGGGGGGGGCATCACTAGCCCAAATGGGAAGGCTCAGAACTGGAAATGCTGCTGGAGAATATGAGCTCTCAGACACTTCCAATGCCCCGGGAATATAGAGATATGAAGGTAAGCCTCAAATTTCCCCAAAGCCACAGCTGCAATCACAGAATGCACTGTCTCATACGAAAGTGCTGGACCCTCAGAAAAGCATTGACCAGATACAGAATGGGTCTCCAGTTCTCTGAACCTTTCTTTAGCACAATGAAGTATAAGGAGTATATGCCGGAGCCTGATTCGCTTTCCAGAACTGACTCTACGGCTCAAATGTCTAAGAGATGCTGCAGTATCGCCTGGACCTTTAACTTCTTCTCCAGCTTTCCTGTTCCCTTTCCCGGAGAAACTATGACAACCGGCCTCCAATGCGAGAAGGCAAGGCTGAAGTCCTGACAGAGCAGATCAGAAGCACTTCTGAACAGCTCGCTTGCGCAAATAAAAACTGTAGGAGACTCTTGTGGTCCTCAGATAAGTAGGTGGAGCAGAGAGAAAAAAAGTGTGTGGTTTTCTGCAAGATCCGGTTTGGGTGTTGAGATACAACACTTATCGTACTGACTCTAGAGTAGATGTAACAGAAATATCATGATTAATTGTATTGAAAGCCAATAATATATCTAATGATACCAATATGAAACTTTCTCCCTTATCAAATCTTGTGCATACTACATCTAATAAAGAAATGAGCAATGTTTCAGTATCATAATCAATCCTGAAACTAAATTGAAATCTGTCTAAAGCATGATTTTCATTCAAAACGTCTGTCAGTTGAGTATGAATATTTGTTTTTCAACAATTTTTGCCAGAGGGGTAAATTAGAAATGGGTTGATAATTGTTCATCAAAGCTGGATCTAGTGATGGACTCTTCAAAATACAATTCACTGCTATCTTTTTCAAATAAATTGGCATATGTCCTCTTTCAAATATATCTTATTAATAATTTCATGTATAACATTTAAAGAACTATTTTTCAAATTTTTAACTAAAGTAAGATAGCAAATATCTAATAGACAATAAGAATTACTAACACGAAACCCAACAAGATGGTAAGAGGGATAAGAAAAGAAGTCAGCAACAGGGCACAAGACATCAAAGAACAGAAGATTGGAGACAGATGAGGTCTTAAGAAGATCATCAGTCTTCTAACAAAATGATCCTCCAAATAATTTCCAGAAACAAAATCCACTCCCTATTGGACAAAGCTCAAGAATAAAAAGCCCATAATGTGTGGAAACTCCATCATGTAATATAATAAATTAATTAATAAAAAAGCTTAACTACCTCCAGAAACACAAAAATATATCAAAACTATCATTTACAAACTTGATTTCTGCAATGGGATTTCCAATGGATGGACTGTAGAAAAGCATAAATAAAGCAGCAGAACACAGGGAATGGACTCTTACCTCCACTATTTGCGCACTATACCTTATCCAGACAAAGCTTTGTACCCACCAATTCCTATGCAAAACTTTCAATGTAACCTGACAAAACAGTAATCCTCAATAAAACACAAAGGAAAAATCTGCTTTGCAATTAAAGCTCTGCAAAAAAGAACTAATGCATTTTGCAATATAAATACTGCTAACAAAAATAAACAAATACTATAATAACAGAGCATCGGAGAATGTGTTTTTGGATTACCCTCTTAAAATTTATCACATATCCAGTTAACGTTAAGTGGTCTTTCGTTCAATTAATCTGCTTAAATTAGATTGCTGAATATGTTGTCTTAAACCTAACCAGATATATCTGGTTTTAAACAGCTACTGAGCTACTTAAGGGGATAGTAATAACCAGACAACCCTGAATATCTGGTTTATGTTTTAGACCCCCCCCCCACCCCCTCCACCTCTTGAATTCCTCTTGAACTCTCCAAGACTTAAACCATATAACTTTTGGCTACCTGAATTTTTAGAGCCAACAATTCACACAATCAGTTCCAAAGCTGACCTCTTAAAATTCTAACGTGCCTGATATTCAAAAGCGCTTAGTTGTGTACCAGCAGCCACTATGTAGAACAGAGCTCTACCCACCAATATTCAGGAGGTACCATCTGAGAGGAGAGATACTGTCCTAAAAAAAAACCCAACAAAACTGTATGTGCAGAGCTAGTGGCATCACTGCTGAATATGTACTGTTTATTCAGCCTCAATTACAATCTAGACCAGGGGTGGGCAACTCCGGTCCTCGAGGGCCGGAATCCAATCGGGTTTTCAGGATTTCCTCAATAGATATGCATGAGATCTATTTGCATTCATTGCTTTAATGCATATTCTTTGGGGAAATCCTGAAAACCCGATTGGATTCCGGCCCTCGAGGACCGGAGTTGCCCACCCCTGATCTAGACAGTGGTGTAGTGGCTAGAGCTACAGCCTCAGCACCCTGAGGTTGTGAGTTCAAACTCTGCACTGCTCCTTATGACCCTGTGCAAGTCATTTAATTCTCCACTGCCCACCCAGACAGATAGAGAAAATGATTGAGTACCTGATTTGTAACCCGTTTTGAGCTCCTTTGGGATAAAAGACTGTCTTCTTTTACAAAACTGCGCGGCCACAGCCCCGAAGCCCTTTAAATCTCTATGGGCTTTGGGGCCTTTAGCACAGCACAGTCGCTAGCACGGCTTTGTAAAAGAGGCTGTAAAATAAATTGAAAAAAATAAATAAAACAGTTTTAAGCATCACAGCCATCATCTATTTATTTATTTAAATTTATATCATTTTTATATATTATAAAAAGTAAAAGCATTTTTAATTTTGCCCTAAACACCGAGGGTCCGACATTCAGCCGGTGACAATCAGCATTTTGCTGACTGTTGGCGTTAAAACTCAGAAATTCAATGCCGGGTCGTGTCCAGGCATTAGCACTGAGTTTCTGTGATTCTGGACTTAGCTAACATATAGCCAGTTAACCTTTTCCTATCGTGTGTCCCGGATGATGGGACATTCCAAAAATGTCGCTGCCATCGTATGTCCCATGGCATGGGACAAACAGTACACGACAGGAACACAAAATATTTGAATTTACAGACTTATGACTTTACATTATGCTTACAATAGCCGTAAATGATAACGGTGAATAATACAAAACTTTGCTAAAATAATTACGATTGGAACCAGCGTAATGTAAAATTTATTACGCTAGGAAAAGGTTAAGTGTGATATTTGCATAAAGATAGGCCTGACTCTTATGTGGTTAGTGGTAAGCCCTGAACAGGCAATTTAACCTGCCAGGAGCCATTATTGACCAGTTAAATTACATTGAATATATTGACCCCCTAGAGATTAAGGGCTCCTTTTACAGAGCCGCGCTAGGGCCTTAATGCGTGGAATAGCACGTGCTAAATTGCCGCACGCGCTAGCCACTACCACCTCCTTTGGAGCAGGCAGTAGATTTCCGGCTAGCGTGCCCTATAGCGCGCGCTAATCCGGTGCGTGCGTTAAAACCGCTAGCACGGCTTTGTAAAAGGAGCCCTAAATTCCAATTTTAACTCAATTCACAAATTTGTACCATAATTTTAGTCCAACAACCCTAAAAGCCTTACACTGCCATCCAACCTCTCTTATATTATCTAGGTCTGGAACTTCCAACAAATTCTCCTGTGTATTTAAAAAAAAATACGCTCTGACAACAGCATTTGAATACTGACCTGCAATAACAATGAGAATTAATTTAAATGACATACTATTTCCTAACAAAAAGAATGTGTAGTGGGAAGGGAACAGACTTTGAATTTAGCTCACACTTTTTTCATTTGTAACTCAAAGGCGCATTACATTCTGGTACACTAGGTATTTTCCTGTCCCCATAATCTAACCCCCTCTTCTACGAAACTGCGCTAGCGTTTTTTTTGCGCAAAGAGCCGCACTGAATGACCCGCGCTGCTCCCGACGCTCACAGAAACTCTATGAGCATCGGGGAGCAGCGCCGGCCATTCAGCGCGGCTCCCCGCGCTAGAAACTGCTAGCGCAGTTTCGTAGAAGAGGGGGTAAGATGGAGTATCGCAAACTGTGTGCCTCCTGAGATTTCAGTTGTGCCGCGGCACACTGGGGAGGAGAGACATCGGCTGACTGACTACAGGACATGCCTATCGTGGCAATCAGCCAGCGTCTCTCCTCCTTTCCTTGCCTCTTCCCTACTAGCACCCCCCACTGGCAGCTCAGGGCCCATCTGGAGGGCCTTCACATATGGCCGTCAACGTGATGATCGTCTCACGTGCGTGATGTCATCACAGCAACGTCCGCACACTACCAGATATCTCGAGCCGTGGTCACTACGTTTAATGTGCCGTAGCTTGACAAAGTTTGCAGGACACTGATCTAAGAGGTTTAAAAGCACTACTACAGGGCATTCTCTGGTCTTCCACAGCAATTTTGAGATTGGTGTACACTTCCCTTGGTGCTAAAAATAGAATTTATTTGTTAGCGCTGAGAGTATGTCTTGGGGAGAAAGTAGGTATGCTCTGCGCTAATCAGTTAGTGCAGCTACATTGTCACACGCTAACCAACTAGAAAATAGATGTCAATAAGTTCTCATGCACTAATTGCCATGTTGTAGTGGGAAAATGAGCACATGGCCATTAATAGGAATAATGGAAAATGAGGCTGTTTTACTGCTGTGCTAAAAGTGGCCTCAGAGCTTGGGAAAAATATGTACTGGGGATAATACTGGCCACTCTTTTTTTTAATTAAAGTATTTGGAACCCTTTGAGTTGCGAGTTGAGGTCAAACGAGGCCAGACCTTGATTCTCTCTCTAGTCACTAGAATTTTAATTTTCCATATTCTGTTTCGTATTGATTGGGGCACTTTTTAATGCTACTTAGTAAAAGGGCCCCTAAGTTTATACCTGAGGAAATGGGGGGGTTAAGCAACTTACCCCAAATTACAAAGGTCACAATAAGCTGCAGTGGAATTTGAACCAGTTTTTCCTGCTTCTCAACCCACTGCTGTAACCATTAGGCTAGAGCAGGGGTGTCAAGTCCCTCCTCGAGGGCCACAATCCAGTCGGGCTTGCAGGATTTCCTCATCGAATATGCATGAGATCTATTAGCATACAATGAAAGCAGTGCGTGCAAACAGATCTCATGCATATTGGAAAAATCCTGAAAATCCGATTGGATTGCGGCCCTTGAGGAGGGACTTTGATACCCCTGGGTCATGCCTGTCAATAACAAACAAACAGACTAAATACTGCATTAAGACAGAATTTTAACATTCATTCCTATTGCTCCTTTAAAATATCACAGTGTTTTTAATGACCCCCTTCTCCAAACATTTTGTGAAATTTTATAGGATAACATGGGAAAATAATAGTAAATGCAGACAACCCAGTATTGACCTGAGGGAAGTATTTAGGATTGGAGATAATGATGAACAAGTAATTCTTCGGCCCCAGCACAGAGACCTGTTGGGCAGCCGAAACTACAGCGTCCCTCAAGCGGAGAGGAGCGTGGGAGCACTGCTCCGCCCCCCTCCCGAACCTGCAGGAGACCAACCACCTTTAAAACAAGCTGCCCCAGCGGCGTTCAGCCTTTTTCTTCGGCCCCAGCACAGAGACCTGTTGGGCAGCCGAAACTACAGCGTCCCTCAAGCGGAGAGAAGCGTGGGAGCACTGCTCCGCCCCCCTCCCGAACCTGCAGGAGACCAACCACCTTTAAAACAAGCTGCCCCAGCGGCGTTCAGCCTTTTTCTTCGGCCCCAGCACAGAGACCTGTTGGGCAGCCGAAACTACAGCGTCCCTCAAGCGGAGAGGAGCGTGGGAGCACTGCTCCGCCCCCCTCCCGAACCTGCAGGAGACCAACCACCTTTAAAACAAGCTGCCCCAGCGGCGTGCCTTTGCGGAGCGCCTGCGCGAGGCCGCAGCGTTGGAGTGCTCAGGCCCTGAATCAGGAACCATACGACCATATCCCAGACACCACAAACGCAGTGGCAGAGACCAACCTCAGCGGCCGGACCAGACCTCACAGACCTGACTTGACACAACCTGATCACTTTATACCACAGAACCAGACCACGAAGCCAGACCCAGCGGACCAGTCGGATAAGTCCTCCTGCCACAGGAAGAAACTTTGGGCCGTGTGGGAGTCCAGCTCCGCCTCCCGAAGTCCCCTGCAGAGCAGCTCACATAGCTCTTCTCTTCAGGGCAGCCCCACTGAAACCGGGAGCTGCCCCAACAAAAAAACTGTCCTCCTGCCAGAGGAGAGGCGCGTGGGAGCCCTGCTCAGCCCCTCTCCCCGACTGGCAGCGGACCAAGCACAGGATCACAGCGCCAGCGGCGCTCACTCACTCTCGAGCCCAAATTCAATAAAGTGGTGAGCAAAATAATTCGGAACCCCCTTACCAAGAATCAGAAAGCTCATCTCCCACATCCACTCTTACGATCAACACTAATAGCTTACTAAACCACAGGCCTCACAAAACAAAACAAAAAAAAAACAAATGGCATTGCATACACCGAAACTCATCCTTGTCATCATACTAACTGCCACATTTATAGCAAAATGGAAAACAGCAGGCTACCAAATCCGCACCATCCCTATCCTAACAACAACGCACAGAGCTGTTCAACATACCAGAATATTCCACACCCCTAGAACACTAACTCCATGTCCACTATCCAGCCAAGCTAGCATTCCCACTATCTGGGGAAAAAGACCGCCACCAAAGCCCAGCACAATCACACAAAAATACCAAACTTCACCAAGAATAATCATCAACACAACCCCCACCCCCACCACAAAATTCACTACGATAGCGTGCGCATATATGAACATTAGATCCATTAGCCCAAAAGCAGAATTAATCAAGGACTGGCTGATCAAAGATAATCTAGGCTGCCTCTTCCTAACTGAAACATGGCTCAACTCGGCTTCAGATCCAAGCATTACAGAATCCTGCCCCAAAGGATATAAACTAGAACTAGTATGTAGAGAAAACAAAAGAGGAGGAGGTTTAGCAATCATAATAAAAAACAATCTCAACATTGATGTCCTAACCAAGTACTCCACCCCTTACCTAGACCTGCTAGTCTGCCAAATATCTGACAAATCACTAACTGGAAATCTGAACTGCCTTCTTTGCTACATTACTCCAGGCAAATGGAACACCGCAAAACAAGAACTTGAAGAATTCATCTTCCAGAACTCTCTCTCCTCCACACACAACTTGATCCTTGGAGACTTAAATCTCCACTTAGAAGATCAAACATCCAAACAAGCAACAGATATACTCTCATACCTCAATTCCCTATCCTACCAAATTCTCAACCCAGAACCTACACACGAAAAAGGTCATCAACTTGATATAGCAGCTTACTCACCTCCAAACCAAAACACACAAAAAATACACATCTCAAATGGGTCCTGGCACCCTACCCTCTGGTCAGACCATTACAAATATTCATTCACTATCAATTGGGCTCAAAATAACAGCAAACCCATCCCAAAGAAATTGCACATCAAGATCAGACCGAAAATCGAACCTACCACATTCTGGAACACAGTTGACCCTGAAATAGACCCCAACAACCCCAAAGACTTCATAAACAGTTGGCGGACCCTAAGTGAAACCACATTAAACGAACTAGCTCCAATAAAAAACAAATACAAAATAGACAGACCATCCAACAAATGGTTCGACGACGAACTCTTACAATTAAAAAGGAAATGCAGACAACTGGAAAGGTCATGGAAAAAACAGAAATATAATCATACCAAAGATGAATGGAAAATCCAAATCAAACTATACAACACCAAACTGAAGGAAAAACGAAAAAACTTCTACTCTAAACTCATTGGCACTGAAAAACCAGACACTAAAAAACTTTTTGAAATCGTAAGAAACCTCACCGACACCAAACCATTCCTCGCCACCCAAGGAAACCAAACTCCCACAGCCACCCAATTAGCGAACTATTTCAAACACAAAATCATTACAACCAGATCCACATTCAACAATTCACAAATCAACTTAGAAGAAATACTAATCAATCCCACAATAGACGAAGCAATCCCAGCAGACAGGAGCTGGACAACCTTCCCAAAGATACAATGGTCAGACGTGGACAGGCTTTACAAAAAATACAGCAAATCCTCATGTGACCTGAACAACTGTCCCCCATACTTACTAACTACAGCCTCCACCAAATTTAAAGCCAACCTCACACTATGGCTTCAAACTACACTAAGGGAAGGTCATTTCCCACCGGAACTAGGAGAAATCATAATTACTCCTATCCTAAAAGATCCCAAAGGTCCTATAGACAATCCTACAAACTACAGACCAATCGCCTCAATCCCACTATATATCAAACTAACCGAAGGCCTAGTTGCACAATATCTCTCCAACTTCCTTGAAGACCATCACATACTGCATCCATCCCAATCTGGTTTCAGATCTAACCATAGCACAGAAACGCTACTGATATCACTATTAGACACAGCCCGACAACACCTTAGCAAAGGAAACAAACTACTTCTCATTCAACTCGATCTCTCTGCTGCATTTGACCTAGTTGACCACCCCACACTACTCCAGACATTAGATGCAATAGGAATCTCTGGCAATGTTCACAACTGGTTCCAAGGCTTCCTTAGAACTCGAACATACAGAGTCAAGTCAAAAGAGCATCTATCCGACCCATGGTCAAATCCATGTGGAGTACCACAAGGATCGCCATTATCTCCTATATTATTCAACCTCTTCATAGCATCCCTCGGCATTACCCTAGACGCCCTAAACACAATATCATTTAGCTATGCGGATGATATAACAATCCTCACCCCCTTCAACATACAAGACCCCTTATCAACAAACCACCTGGAAATAATAATGGAATCGGTAGAAAAATGGATGTCAAGTCATAAACTGAAACTGAACTCAGAAAAAACTAAATTCCTACTACTAGAGAAGGAAAAAAAACCAACATGTACAGAACTGGAATTAAACACAATCAAGTACCCAATGCAAAGCACACTCAAGATCCTAGGAATTCAACTAGACAGAAATTGCACAATGCAGACCCAAATCCACAAAATCATCCAAAGAGCATTCTTCACAATGCGTAACCTAAGAAAAATAAGAAAATTCTTCATCAAGGATCAATACAAGATAGTAGTACAATCCCTAGTTCTAAGCATAGTAGATTATTGCAACAGCCTATACCTATCATGCCCAAACTACATGATAAAACAATTACAGACCGTTCAGAACACGGCCCTCAGACTCATCTATTCCCTCAGCAAATTTGACCACATCACCAATGCTTACCTTGACTCACACTGGCTACCAATAAAAGCAAGATCCCAGTTCAAATTCTACTGTCTACTATACAAAGTAACACACGGAACAGCACCCAGATACCTAAACAAAAGACTACACCGTAATCTCTCACACAGAATAAAGAGAACTCAAAACCTATTCGCCTACCCTCCTCTCAAAGGTACACGACGCATGAAACTATACGACAGCCTTTTAGCTACACAGGCAGCAAAAATTGACACTACCATTTCCAATCTACTGATCAAATCAATAGACATAAAAGAATTCCGAAAAGAAATCAAAACTCATCTCTTCAAAAAATACTTTCCATCATCTTAACCTCAACATAGCACTAGAAAATACACACACGATCACCCATCCATAACTATACCAAACATTGTACAACTCTCTTCATCAAGCTACTATTCATCTACTATGAGCTCTAAATATCTCCTGGAAACTTCCAGACTAACAATTGTAACTTGATACATTCCTGATTCTATGTACTGTAATATTCCTGAAATTGTCCAGTCTCTTAATTTGTAATCCGCTTAGAACCGCAAGGCACAAGCGGAATAGAAATCTGTAATGTAATGTAATGTAATGTAATGTAATTCATAAATATGACAGCTCAGGCTGAAGTTGAATGCCCAAACCATTTTACCTTCTTTTCCTCTTGTATTCTTTCTTGTAGGATCTATCTGGAGATGGGGATCTTCGCCTCTCACGGTGTTGATGTCTCTCTCTTCAAAATGAACAGAAAGAGATTGTGAGTTTTTAATTTTATTTTATTTTACTTTTTCAATGGTAAATCATGGATGGGTAAGAATACTAGTTGCAAAACTACTAATTCTAAGGCAGAATGTAATGCTTCTACAAACAGCACCTGAGAAGGCAACTCCAGACCACACAAAGCAAACCTTCTGAAACAGAGGCCTAGCAAATCTTTGTTAACGCCAAGGTTCGGTTTAGATTTTTAGGATATTCTTGAGGAAGGGCTAAGATGCCTGGCCACTCAAAATGTAACTGTTGCTACCCCCAACAGACCTGGCCCACACAAAGCGACACAGGTCAGGAAAAGGGCTGGTGAAAAATAACAGGAGAAAGGGGAAAAGACGGAAGAACAAGAGAAAAAGAAGAAATTAAAGGAAAGGGAAAGTGATAAACATAAAAAGCAACACCCCTCAAAAAATGAGCAAACAGCAATAGGGAAGGATTAGGTTCTTAACTCGATAATGCTCTTTCCTGTAGAACAGCATCTGATTCTTAACAGATGGGTTGTGTACCCCCAACTCATGAGTTGGATTGTAGAAGGCAATCAATCATTTTTCTCAGCTCCGCCTCCTTGTCTCCTTGGGCAGTGCCCTCTCTTTTCGGTCCATACCGAAGCAAGCGACAACTTCTAAAAGAGGAAATGATAACAAGGAGGGTTCAGGGGGGACTTCCCGATAATAATAACTTTATTTTTTTTGTATACCGCAATATCACAAGCAGTTCAGAGCGTTTTACAGAGGAACAGACTGTACATAGACAGTGATGTTACAGAAAACGTTAACTTTACTCTGCAATAAGAACAAAAAAAAACCCTAGTAAAACAAACATTGCAATTGCAAAACTAAAGGTGGAACAAACTCACCACCTACCTTTGTGCAACCAGCACTAATACTTGTATAGCTCTGTGAAAGCAGCGTGCAGCAAGCAGTGGAACTCTAACCCATTGCCTTATAATGTAATGTAAACCCACTGCCTTATATTGTAATGTAATGTAAAGCGTTCTATCAATTTTTTTATAAACTATAATAACTTCCTTTTCTTCTGTTTTGGCTGCTATGTACCAACCCACTAGAAATTCAACCCAGACTATTATTCAAAACAGGATATATCCATCTCTAACAGAGTGAGGTGTAAGGAATCGTACGAGTATGCTGTTCTACAAGAAAGAGGATTATCGAGGTAAGAAACTAATTCTTTCTTTTTGCAAACAGCATAATTCCTTATGGATGGGGCATAACAGAGCACTCCTTTGAGTCTAGAGCAAGACAGATGAGCCTGCAACAAGCACCAAGGACCCAAACGTCACGTCCACTTGTGGTGACATGTCCAAGCTATAAAACTTCGTAAAGGTATGAAGAGTGGACCATGTGGCTGCCTTGGACTCTGCCCAAGAAGAAACCACACTTCTGGAAAAGTGAGCTTTCAAAGCAACTGGCAGTTGTTTACCACAGCCAATGAATGCTGAGGAGGTCGCCATGCAAATCCATCGGGAGATAGAAGCCTTAGAAGCTGGTTTTTCCCGATGATTAGTGCTGGATAAGACAAATAGATGGTCTGAGAGCTTAAAATCATTTGTCACCTCAAGATAGTAGAGAAGAACTCTCCGAACATCCAGAACTTCAAAACCTTGTCCTGTTTCTTTTCGCCCATGGGCTGAAACGCAGGTAATCTCACTTCCTGATTGACATGGAATGTCAAAACCATCCTTAGCAGAAAAGAAGGCATGGTTCGCAAAGACACTCCTGCTTCTGTGAATCTGAGAAAAGGCTCTCTGCATGATGCCTGCAGCTCAGACACCCTCCTAGGCAAAATGACTGTGACCAAAAACACTGTCTTCACAATCAGATCCATGATAGATAATTCCGATAAAGATTCATACAGAGTCTTAGTGAAGGCCTATAATATGATATCAAGATTCCATGTTGGAAATGGCTGCATCACCTGAGGGCAGAGCCTCCGTGCTCCCTTCAGGAACCTGGAAACATCTGGATGAGAGGCTAGAGACGCTTGATCTACTCTGGTCCAGAAGCATGAAAACTAGCTACTTGAACTTTAAGAGATCCAACTGCCAAGCTCTTCTCCAATCTTTCCTGCAGGAACGAGAGGGCCTCAGGAAAGGAAGTCTAGAAAGAATCCAACTGATTAGCCTTGCACCAATGCTGAAAAAATTTCCTTTGAATCGTCACTCTGACCTTAGCAGCCTTCTCTCGTCTTCCCACCAGAGAGTTCACAAAGAGGCCCTGTATAGGTGATAAAATTTGAGCTTGTAGCCCTCTTGAATTATGTCTAAAATGCACTGGTCTGAAGAATATGCACCCAAGTCTCCCAGAACTCCGATAGTTTCCCTCCTATGTGGGGGAGTTCAGAGGTCATCCTGGTGTCATTGTGACTTCTTAGAATTAGCTACTGAGCACGAGCCAGATGTCTGGGCTCTCCTGAAGTTACTAAACCTTGGTCTAGATCCTTCATAGGTCTTTAGGGATAAGGATCCCATAGACCCATAACATAGTCTTCTGAAGCCACAAAAGGGACCATGAATGGAACTGCCTAATCCTCATGGTTTACTGTCTGGCAAGAATTTAGGATGAAGGTCTATTATACTTGTCATCAGGTCGTCCAGTCTTTTGCCAAAGAGCATTTGTCCTTTAAAGGGGAGTCTGGTTAAAGTAGGTTTTTGATACTGAATCTCCTGCCAATTGCCTGATCCAAAGCATTCTGCAGGTAGACATTGTATAAGGTGAGATTTTACTCATAACTCTGAGCATATCATAGCATCAGCCACATAATCCACCCCTACCAGGACAACAGGGGGCAAAGCCCTCCTCTGCATCCAAATTCTGGCATAGCATTTTGTGGCAGGCTTGCACCACAAAAGATGCTGTGGCCACTGCCTTAAGGCCTAAAGCCAGTGCTTCAAATTGTCTTTTGAGGACGAAATCCACTGTGTGATACTGCGTATCCTTCAAGATCACGCCCCCTTCACTAGGCAGCGAAGTCTATTTAGTAACTTGGGCTACCAGCGAACCCATCTTAGGTGGTGTAAATAATTGCTGAAATTCTGAAGCCATGGGATACAATTTAGTCATCGCCCTCACCTCTATTAAGGGACATTCTGGTCAGTCCCACTGCTCCATGCAGTGCTGGATGCAGTATTCTAGGTGAGGGTGTACCATGGCCCGGTACAGAAGCACGATAACCTTCTCCAATCTGTTTGTGATCCGCTTCTTAATCATTCCTATCATTCTGTTCGCCCTTTTCGCTGCCGTCGCACATTGCGCGGACGGCTTCATAAACTTGACGACCAGTACTCCCAAGTTTCTTTCCTGGGGGGTCTCTCTAAGTACTACACCGGACATCCGTGTATAAGATTTTTGTTACAGACATTCATCACCTTACACTTATCTATGTTAAATCTCATTTGGGTGACAAGGTAATCTCTGGGTGACAAGGGAAGCATGTGGACTGTGACTTAGTACTGCATAACAGCAAAACCTGAGCGGCCAAGACCTGTGGGGACTCTAGATCCAACTCTCACAAAGAAACTGTAATAACTTCAGTTAAATCTGATGGTCTGACAGGTCTTTGCATTGTTGGATCCTTTCCCTGGTCTAGGGCTGCCACCAATTCCTGGCTGTCCCAAACTGTGAAACAGAATCCTCCAAAGAGGATGTTTTCTTGGAAAGCAATAGCATTGTGTCTGACCCCCAAATCATACCAGTCCCCTGACTGGATCTCGGGTTGCTGCAGTTCCAAAAATTGTAAAGTGGCTTTGACCTGAGGAGGTAACCCTATCTGTGCACTTCCCTGTAGATACCCTGTAGGTGTTCGTTTATATTTTTGGTAGGCTGCATACATCATGGTCACAAAATCGGAGTAAAAGACTTGACCCAGATTCTCCAGGGTCTTCTACAGGTCTGAAACTCCCCTCCTCTCAGGGTCAGGCACTTCCACAGAGCAGCGCTTCGCCAGAGACACGTAGTCATGGTATAGGGAGCTCTAACGGTGTTTTGAGATCCAGCCCTTGCACTTTCTACAACTCAATGACCTGCAGACGGACCAAGCCCATGGCTCCCCCCCTACACACACACACGCTCCTTGGTACACAGACACTCCTCAGGCACCCATTCAGCACAAATCTGGCAAGATATAGGGTTAAAACCCCCTGAGGAATCCAGACAATAATAATATATCCTACACCCCTCATACTGAGCAAGTAGCCAAGAAATAAAAATAAGGAAACTTTTTAAGTTGCCAAGATGGTATCTTGAGAAAATATACACTGGAGCTCTCTGTGTGCTGCTAGACCTTGGTGTGTTTTTTTCCCCCCACCATTTGAATTTCTATTTCTGCTTACAATGCCAAACAGGAAAGAAAAACTGAAAGAGGCTCATCCCCCATCTTCAACATAATTGAGTTCCTCACCTATATCTCATGTGCATATGGAGTGGAAGGGCTCACTGTACTGGAAGACAAAAGGAGTCCCTCCCAACCTGAGCTGAATATGTCATTATCCCTGAATAAGATGATCAGAATGCTGCGGCCCATCCACTGCTTTGATCCCTGCTGATGTAACAAGTCTGGATTCTGTTTTGCGCAACTGCACAGGAGAAGAAATTGCCAGTGTGGAAGAGATACTCCCAACTATCTTGGATCCAACTGGGGCTGACAGGAGTGTATTTAGGGGAAGAAATTGGAGACACTGAGCATAATCTAAGAAATTTCATGACTGCTCTAATTTACATTTGATGAGTAAAAGGCTTCCTTTAGGAAAATCCGGTTAGATTACAATAGACTCACTGTGGATTGTGTAGGGATCTTTAGACAATTCTTTTTTTTAATTGAAAATTTTTAAATATTACAATTGTAATCAAAAGAATACACAAGTAATATTCACAAAAGAAAAAAAATTATAGGTATTATATTAATGTATGTAGCTCAAATCTTAGCGAAACAAAATAACACAAAACAAAAAAAAAATTAAAAAGGAAATATTCTGAAATATTAGAGCACTAATACATTTTATTTATCCCTCAAAAACCTGATAACTAAAACAACTAAGGGCTCCTTTTACTAAGGTGCCCTAGCGTTTTTAGCGCATGCACAAGATTAGCGTGCTAGCTGAAAAATTACTGCCTGCTTAAAAGGAGGCGGCAGCAGCTAGCGCGTGCACAAAAACCGCTAGCACGCTGAGATGGATAACCTGGACATACAGATGGATCAACTGGACATACTGGCCTCACTTGTGTATGCTGGACACTACAGACATTTTTACCATATATTTTCCCATAGCCTGGCCCAGCCTGTACCTTGCTGTCTGTGAACACATGTATCCTTTGAAATGCTAACCCAGCTGGCCTTTGTGCTGCAAAGTTCCTGTCTCTATTCCCTGCTGGGAGGATACTTCTCCAAGATTCTGCTGAACTGTTATCAGTGCTGTATGAGTTCACATATGCCAGGCACCCTGGAAAGCCATAAAACATTTATAACGAGCAAGGATCCCTGCAGGACGATGTGGGTGTAGAGAGATGAGAGAACTTGGTACCAAAACATTTGCTGCCTGTCTCTGAACCAAGTTATGGGAACCAAGCACAGCTGGGTTGTTGAAAGGTCACCCTTGCCAACTTTCAGCATACAAGGACGCCATCCTGAAGATGTACAGCGGTGTAAAACCACAAATTAGCATCTGCAAGGTGATAAAGATCTCAGAGCTGGAGGAAGAAAGTTCATGAAAAATTCTCTGTTTCTGCTCGGGCCCCCCCATCTGGGGGGGGGGGTAAGTGAGAGAGATGTGGACTGGGGGGAGGAATAGTTAGGTATAACATTTTTGTACCAATAGAGAAGTACATGACCAAAGTTCGGGGATGTGCTTTTTGGAACAAAGGAAGAATTTCTCTGTATAAAAAAAACATGTGCATCACAGGTAGAGCCAGAGAGAGATTCACTTACTTATGCTACGGGGAACTGCTAGCCTCCTGCTAAGCATATGGGTGCAAGTTCTTCTCTCCATTGCATATTCTGAACTGACAATATATTTTTCTGCTATGCCTTTGCTGCTATAATTTTGTAAGTTTTTATACTAACAATAAACAAATATTGTCTGTTTTTGGAACATACAATGCTGTCTCGTAGTCATTCCAAAGAGGTAAATAAAGCAACCTTTACTTCAACGCCTTTGTAAAAGAAGCCCTAAATTTTAAGTTGTCTTGATCTCCTATTAGACAAGAAATTCTCAAGATGAACAGGTTCCATAAACAAGTAAGAATGATCCTCATACGTGACTAAGCATTTACAAGGAAATTTTAAAAAGAAAGTCCCCCCCCTGCACCCCCTTATCTTGAGGATGTGATAATATAAGTTTCTTACATGATTTCTTGAGGGAGTTTCTGATCTTTTTGTTTATTGTTAGATTTCTAATCCAAGACCTTACTTTATTATTGTGACACACTCCCTGTTCTGTGTTTCCAGTCCCTTTTACGAGCCTGCAGGGACACCTGCAGTCTTGTTTCAGTGATCTTTGCAGCCTGCAGCTGGCACATGAGTAGCAGCTGCCTCATGCCTGCCCGCCCTGAGATTCACAAGAGGAAGGAAGTGCAAGAAACCTTTTCATAAACCACCAAGGATGAACAATTTTTAAGTGGGAGACTTCAACACATTCTCTTTCACGCCACTCCTGCCCTCTTACCCTATTCTCTATTGCCTATTCCCAACTCTTATTTTATTTTATTTGTATTTGATATACCACCTTTATACACTTAGAACAGACTTCCTGAGTTCATAATTTATGCTCCCTCACTAATATTAATCAAATTCAGTCAAACAACCCATCTTCTGAGGCTGCTTTTAAATCTTTTTTATTATTATTATTATTATTATTTATTTATAATTTTCACAAATACATATCAAGCATTAAACACTTGTACAGAAAAGTAGATTGAGCCGGTATTATTAAATAATACTGAACAATGATTTAACAAAGGAAACAAAAATATGCTTAATTATCTCAAGTCCTCAATTTGGAGATCCAAGATTAATTCAGAGTGATAGCAAAGAAAAACTAAGGTTAATAAACCTGTCAAGAATTACAGTCTAACTGTTGAGTGGAAATCTTACTCATTCAGATATGATGTTATATTATTTCACTTCTCTCCCAAGGCGTTTAAGAGATATAAAACTGGATAACTGTGAGGGTTCTAAGAAAATATACTTTAGGGACTGATATCTAATCACACACTTGCAAGGAAACCTTACGTGGAAAACACCTCCTATCTCTGTTACTGCTGATCTCAAAATCAAAAACTGTCGTCTCCTTTTTTGTGTCTCCCTTGAGACGTCAGGAAACATCTGGATTTTATGTCCCAATAATTTCTTAGATCTATTCTTAAAGAACATCCTTAAAATCCATTCTTTATCCGGTAAAAGAGCTACCGTCAACAAAAGTATTGCTGGAGAAGCGAGAGAAGCATCCGATGTCTCCAATAAATTGGAAAACTCAAAAAGGTAACTTTGACAATTAAATCTTTTACATAGATATACCACGCTGACAAAAAATCTAAACTAGACACTGTGGTGTACAGACCTCTAGCATCCCTCACAATTTTAAGCAAAACGAGCCTCAGAGCTAAAGGCACAGCGACAAACACTTGAGCCCCTTTAATACTCATCTACACAACGTTTGTCGCTGTGCCTTTAGCTCTGAGGCTCGTTTTGTTTAAAATTGTGAGTGATGATAGAGGTCTGTACATCACAGTGTCTAGTTTAGATGTCATGGAGGATTACAAGCACTTATTCGAAAGAAAGCTCCGGCTGCATTTGAGTTCTACATTGAATTTGGTCCTAGAACACGTGGTGGATGTGATAAACTTTATAAAACCTCACCCAGTAAAAAGCAAGATTTTTCAAAAACTTGTGTGAAGATATGGGAGCTGAATACGCGTCTTTGTTATACTACTGCCACTAACGCTGGCTTTCTTGTGGCAATATGTTGGCCTGTATACTTCAATTACGATAAGAACTCTACATTTTTCTTGAAGAAGAAAAACACGAGTATGCCAAATACTTTGTAGACTAAGTCAGTCAATCAATGTGGAACCAATTGGCAAAATGTCAAATGAGGGTTAGCAAAATAACAGTGTACCACAATTAGAAAAAGTCACTCCCCTGTAAAACATTCAAGTATTTTCATAATAATGATTATATATTTATCTTTTCATCAAAAAAATATCAAAAAATGTATAAGCTCAGAGACTTAAAGGCAAAAACAAGGGGCAAACACCAAGAATATCGCCTCACTACCCGGTCATTGCATATGTTTAAAGAGTGTTGAAAAACATTGTCTTCGCTGCATCATACAGTCTACTTTCTCTTATTACTCATATTCCCGGTAAGTAAAACACTTATCTTGTCAAAGGTTTCGATGTGGCCTGTTTCGATTCTGCATCAGGGAACAAAGATGGAAATTGAATTTAACTTTAAAGGTGGCTCAGTCTCTTCCTGAACTTAGAGAGGATTCAAAGGAAAAAAGATGTCTCCACCAAATTCAAACGGCCATACATAATTATATCAGGCTGCTCTTTGGGACAAAGATTTTAGGCAACTATTCTTTGTATCCGTTTCATATTTGGAGTTCAGAAGACATATGAAGACTCATCTATTTTCTAGATTGTGGGATAATCAAATGTCTCATTGTTTTATTTGTAATTGCAAGTTAATCTTTTGTAAACCACTTAGATCCTCATAGTTATGCGGTCTATAAGTTGATTTTTATGTTTTGTTTATGTTATGTTCCTCAGAGCTAAGAACAGAAGAATTGCCGCTACTGGGTCAGACCCGTGGTCCATCGTGCCCAGCAGTCCACTCACGCGGCGGCCCTCTGGTCAAAGACCAGCACTCTGAGACTAGCCCTACCTGCGTACGTTCTGGTTCAGCAGGAACTTGCCTAACTTTGTCTTGAATCCCTGGAGGGTGTTTTCCTCTATGATAGACTCCAGAAGAGCGTTCCAGTTTTCTACCACTCTCTGGGTGAAGAACTTCCTTATGTTCGTACGGAATCGATCCCCTTTCAATTTTAGAGAGTGCCCTCTCGTTCTCCCCACCTTAGAGAGGGTGAACAACCTGCCCTTATTTACTAAGTCTATTCCCTTCAGTATCTTGAATGTTTCGATTATGTCCCCTCTCAATATCCTCTGTTTGAGGGAGAAGAGGCCCAGTTTCTTTAATCTTTCACTGTACGGAAACTTCTCCAGCCCCTTAACCATCTTAGTTGCTCTTCTCTGGACCCTTTCGAGTAGTACCGTGTCCTTCTTCATGTATGGCGACCAGTGCTGGACGCAGTACTCCAGGTGAGGGCACATCATGATAACCCTCTCTAATCTATTTGTGATCCTCTTCTTTATCATTCCTAGCATTCTTTTCGCCCTTTTCGCCGCCGCTGCACATTGCGCGGACGGCTTCATCGACTTGCTCATCTTCTCTTTAAGTCCCCTGGCTTTCTTCAAGCTATCGATATTTTACTGACCCCTTGAAACCAGTCCCTTTAACCCTGATCTCTCTTTTTACTTCTGTGCTATAGTCAGCCACTTCCTGGCTTTCTGATAACCATCTTCTCAATCCATCAGTCTCTTGCCTTCTGGTTTACTGGGAAGAGCTCAATCCTGCTGAATTCCCCTATTACTTTGGTTTCTCATTTCAAGTACTTGGGAGTTATTTCAGATCAACAACTAACTCTCTTATGATCATCATATTTCTGCCTTAACAAATCTTGATTTTTTTTCACCCTGAAACAATTCAGATCCATTTGCTCTTTTCTGTACACCCAAGACAATTGCAACAGTGTTTTCTCTGGACTTCCACAGTACCAGCTTCATAGATTACATTCAAAATACTACTGTACGCATTCTTTCACATGTACTCATTTTGCTAGTACTCCATTATATATCCATCATTTCACTGGCTTCCCCCATTATCTATCTAATATTCTTCTCAATTTAAAATCTATTTAAAATTTAATGTCCCATCATATTTACCTTCCCTTATTCACTCTTATTGTCCACCAAGAGCCTTGCGTTCTCTAAATGATAAATGACTTCAGATCCTATCAGTTCGCCAAGTCCACTAAGAATTAAATAGGAATGGAGATTTCTTTTGCATCTTACCCTCTCTTTGGAATTCTCTCCCTCAATTTGGCTGGAACCTGTTTATCTTAAATTTAGATCCCTGCTGAAAACCTCTCTCTTCAAACAATTCCTTAATATATGGTTGGGCACAAATGATGCTGTTAGGGTCTACTAGTATCGCAGCTCCCTTTTTCCCCCCCTTGCCTCACCTCTTTCCTTTTCCTATTTTAACTTTCCAGTTATTAATGGTGTTCAGCTTCTTGGGGTGCATGTGATTTTATTTTTAGAATTGTTTTTATGGCAACCACTCTGTTATTGCCTGCGGAAGGGCAGTATATTAAATAAACTTAAATCATAAGCCACATCTTCTCCTTGGCTGAAAGCACAGCAATGCTAAGCAGTTTTTCCGCTGCAGCAGCCTATATTACATTACATTACATTGGAGATTTCTATTCCGTCATTACCTTGCGGTTTAAGGCGGATTACAAAAGATTTAAGGTTGATCTGTTACAAGAAGAGAACAGTGGTCTGTCACAAGAAGAGATCAGTGGTCATGACTAGTGAAGGTAGGGAATAGGGCGGGTATTCTCAGGGAGTTAAGAAGAAGATAGGAGGAATGAGGTAATTGTGATGTTAAGACTTAATCAGGGATTTCTTGAAGAGTATGGTCTTTATTTCTTTTCTGAATAACCTGTAGTCCGTGGTCATTATCAGCAGATTGGAGATTTGGTTATCCAGTTTCGCTGCTTGGGTGGCTAGGAGGCCATCGTAAAGTTTTTTTTGTTTAACTTCTTTGACTGGCGGGTGTGTGAATGGGATGTGAGATCTTCTATATCTGCTTGAGGTATTATGGATGAGTCGGTTGTTCAAGTAGGTTGGGCTGTCACCGTTTATGGTTTTAAATAGTGTGCAGTAAAATTTGAATAGGCTATATAAAAAAGCAAGCAGGTTTGCTCTGTCTCTATTGTGACAGGGAAGCTCCTGTCACGGTCCAAAAGGCAGCTAGACCAGCCCAGAGTGAAGTTCTCAAACCTGCAGGCACTAGGATAAAGCAAGAACACCCTGCTGACAGCCGTACTCTGGCACAACCAGAAAGAAAGGAAAACAGACAGGTTAAGTCACAGCCCAGAAGTTTGGCAGGGAGGGCACTGAAAACAGAAAATCTCCCCTATTACTCTTTTCCTAGAGCTAGGGAGAAACCTGAAACCCACTTAGGAAGGGGTAGAGTCAGCCACCGTAGTTGGCAGGCTGAGAAGCCTCAAATAGGAAACCGGCAAGGGAATCAGGGGAGCTCAGCTGGCTCCGATTGGGAGAGCCCAGCAACACGGAGAGATCGTAGCTTCCACACTGCTCCTAATCTCCAGCAAAGAAGATTTGCAGAAGGCCAGCTCATAAGGAGAGGAAGTTTAACTCCCAGGAGGTATAGTGACTTGCCTATTAAGCCTTGGAGGGAAGGGCTTGGAGTTTACCCTAATGAAAACGGTTCAGGAGAGCTGGCAGGCACACAGAGAGGAGGATGGGAGGTAAAGTCTGAAAAGAATGTATGGATGGAAAGCCCCAGTTCCCCAAATGCTGAATGGGAAATGTGTAGTGACCCTGAGGAAAGTATGTTTGATGAGGACATGGACTTGGGAGGGAACAGTGTATGAGGGTTCCGTTCTGGCCTGTAGGGAAACAGTCTAGTTATTTTTCTGTAAACGTTTCTGTAACAACATTTTGTCAAGACTCCAGGAGAGCTGGAGATGAGAGAAGATAGGGGCATAATCGGGAGGGTCTGAAGACCTTAAGAAAAGGGAGGCTTGCCCCGCACATCCTGTCAGGCAGGGCTGTGGACGTCCTTTAAGAGGACAGCGTGACACAGAGGAAAATAGGAAAAGAAGAGATATTAGTTTTGTTTCTGCTCTGATTGAAGAGAATAAAATAGCTGACATTGGCTGTGCTCAGCTTTGATCCCAGGAATATGGGACAGTAAATGAACTGAAGAAACCTGAGGGTTTTTTTAAATTAAGTCTTTTGTTAATAAGGACTGTCCGGTTCCTGAACCGGAGCCCTAGTGTGTCCTGGACTTCAGTACATGAAATTGTACAAGGGATCGCAGAGTGTCCTAATAACTCAGTTTGAAAGTTTTTGTTTTTTTCCTGCTTTGCATCATTAAACCTGGTGGAGTTTTATTCCCAAAATCCGTATCCAGGTTTTTCTTTAAACCAACCACATAAAAGGCACAACAAAAATCTTCCCTGGGGTCCGAGCCTGGTTTTCCCACGTACTCGGGGACGGGGACGGGCCCGGCCACACTATCTACTGGCAAAGAACATGTCACATTGACAGATTATGTTCTGAAATACGGGTAAAACTTAACACACTGACCTGCATATCTCAATTCCTACTTCTATGACCTTTCTAAAATAGAGCTACTAATTAGAGCAGGAATGTATTCGTCATGTCACAAGTGTTTTGCTAAACTTGCTCAGATTTATAAATGCCATTTTAAAATCGTGTGACAAGCTTCAGTAGGTGTGTTTCTGTAGCTGTTGTGGGTTTCATTAATACAAGTTGAAAAAAAATATATCTTTAGTGAATTTGGAAACTTAATTAGTTATTATAGTTATTAATTAGTTATTATAGTTATTATGGTTATTAAATAGTTATTATCCTGACATTGTCACAGTTGGCCATGGGGGGGGGGCAAAAACTACTGGGGAATTAAGGGGGCAACTCCTTCCCCAATCCCTCCATTAGAGTGCTGCTCAATAGCAGTTGTTTCCCAAAACAAATTTTTAGATTGAATCAGGTTGGGCAGACTGGATGGACCATTCAGGTCTTTATCTGCCATCATCTACTATGTTACTATGTAAAACAAATGTGCTTGGGAGAAGATGTAACTCCTGGCATTGATCTTTTGGGACACAGGTATTTAGGCCCCGATTCTGCAAAGTGCTCCCAATTGTAGGCAGCTATAGGCATCCTACAGTTGTCTAATCAGCCAATCGGGAGGCATGTTTTCTTAAAAAAAAAAAAAAAAATGCTCCCCAGGCAGGCCGCCTATATTGAAGGCGCCTCCAGGGAGCCTAGAGAGGCCCGCAAGCCCGCTTAAGCTCACCTAAGGCTAGACGATAGCCTTAAGCAAACCTAGGCGGCCCTACACGTCTTCCTACCAGAACGGGAGATGCTTACAATGTAGGCTCGCAAAATGCTGGCCTACATGGTAAATAGATGCAGACGCTGTACTTAACTGCGGCAAGGATTTCCCTGCTGTGATTAGTATAGCAGCCACGGCTACGGCCGCAAGTCTCTCCTCCCCCCAGCGATCGCGGCAGGAGGGTGCCCAACCCCTCCTGCCAACCTCCCAACGGCCCTCCCAACAATCGCGGCAGGAGGGTACCCAACCCCTCCTGCCAGACCCCCCCAACGAACCCCCCCCTTGGTCTTACTTTCAAATTGGACCGGATGGCTCCTCGCACATCCGGCCAACAGGCCCTCCTCCTTCAAAATGAGGCGGACCCACCCCTCCCCTGCCCAACCCACAGGAGCCTAGGGTCTGACTGGTCCAGGCGCCTAAGGCCCCTCCTACTATAGGGGAGGGGAGGGGAGGGGCGGGCCCGCCTCATTTGGACGGAGGCGGGCCTACTGGCTGGACGTGCGAGGAGCCGTCCGGTCCAACTTGAAAGTAAGACACCCTCCTACCAGCGATCTTCGGGGGGGGGGGGGGTCCGGGGAGAGGTGTTGGGCATGTTAAACCCGATTCTGTAACCGGCGTCTGCAACATGGACTTCGGTTACAGAATTGGGTTAACTTTGGGTGGGTGTAGGGGGCCGGCATCCTATACAGAATCCGGGCCTTAGAGCCCTTCTATAAATGGCGCCTAAATTGGTAGGTGCCTATGGAAATGGCTCCTACCACATGGCATTCAAAGTTAAGCGCCCTTTATAGAACTGCGCCTAGCGACAGCTAAATCTAGTTAGGCGCTGGCTGGTAGGTGTCATAATGTTAGGCACCGGTACATTAGGCCAGGGTTTTCTTGGCGTAAAATACTGGCGCCTAACACAATCCATGTCAAAACTCCACACCTAATTGTCAGATAGATGCCTTGGTGTAGATGCTTACCTGAAAATATTTTTTTCAATTGTTTTTTTAATGGCGCTGTTCAATTAATTTTAAGTTGGGCGCCTAGATAGGCTGGGCATGCCAATCTAGGCACCTAACAGCAGGCGCTTTTTATAGAATCAGGGCCTTAGTGCCCTTCTGAAATAGGGAATAAGCATCTATGAACTTGACATGTCTTTGTCCCACCCAAGAAACGCCTAGGCCGTACCCCACCCCATCCCCTGTCATTTACATGCACTTGGGTTTGATGCTTTCATATCCGAGCTTTGTAAAATGAGACGTGAATGTTTATGCAAGATAAATGTTTACGTGCCAGTTTATGCATGTATCAAACACAAATACGGTTTATAAAATGACAGCCTAAATTAGTATCATTCAAAAATTCAAGATCAACAAAAACCTGGGGGAAAAAAAACACACACACACAAAACCTGCTCTCTGTCTCAAATGAGACCATGTGAAAATGTCTTCTATGCATTACAAAAAGTTATAACACTAAAGAGACTGCATTATCCTAGGGAAGGGGCAGACTTGTTTGTCAGCCTGTTTTTTGTTGGTTTTTTTTACTAGCGCTCAAAATAAATTTGTACTTCATTGTATCACCAGTAATACAGCCTTTATTCTCCACACTCTTTCTTCTTTCCTAAACCCCATAAGACATGAACAGTTAAACTGCAACACCAGGATTTACCTGCTTCTCTCATAGCTCCTATGACGAGATGGGGTTCTATTGTGGTCATGGTTATGTTCTGGTCTGTGCCGACTGCTCTCCTGCCGCCTTCTGTCAGGGCCCCTGCACTGGTCCCGCCAATCCCCATGGCTCTCCGAGCGGTGCCTTTCCCCATGGCCATGATTGTACGCTCTGTGTCGCTGCTCATCATAATGCCGATTTCTCTCGGGGCTCCTCCGTTCATTTGGGGCTGCCTCTGTTGAGTAGTGGCTGGCGGCGTGACGGTAGTGACTGCTGCTCTGGAAGTAGTATGAGCTATGCTGGTAACTGCTGAAATTTGGAGGAGGTGCAGGAGGAGGTGGGGGAAATGTGGGGAAAGCCTGTTGCGAGTAGGTGGTAGCATACACAGACTGATAGCTGACCTGCTGTGGCATTACTGGAGGAGGAAGTATGGATGGAGGCAACCCATAGGGGAATGGATTTTGTCCACTGGATGGCGGCGGTGGAGGAGCTGGGACTGGGGCTGGGACTGGGATTGTGGCTGCTGCTGTGTTACCAGTGTTGTGCACAGCTGGAGGTGCAGGAGGAAAATATGGAGGTGTTGCAAAAGTAGGCCTTACTGAATGGCTCGGGAATGGAGGCCTCAAAGGATAGGGGCTTACTGAACTCTGTGTTGCTGGAGGAACAGGAGGAGGAAAGGGCACATAGCCAGGCCTCTGTGGAACATAATTGGTGCTAGGCGGGCTGGAAAAGGTAGCCAGTGGGGCAGTGGGCTGCTCATACTGGTAAGATGCTGGGGGCTGTTGAGGCTGCAATACTCGCAGGTTCTGTGGCCTGAATGTTTGTGCTGATGGTCTCGCTCCAGACCCTCCATGATCATGCGCATTCTCTCTCTCAGAGTAGAAAGACATCTCAACCCTTCAAGAACCAAAAGCAAAGAAACAAAAGATCACAGGTGAAAGGGTAGTAAACTTGCATCAGGATGCAAGAGCAGTTGATCCCAAGATGAGAAATATTTTACAAATTACACAACCTGACAGTTTAAGCTATTTTGGTTTGTTCTGAGTATAATTAAGCACACCTAAGGAATGGGTTTGGGTTTTGAATTTTCTTTTTTTTAATACAATTTCTGACGTACAGTTAAGAGGGTTTTTTTCTGTTTGTGCAGCTATTTATTTGCCAAAAACTAATATTCCACATGAACGTTTGAAAACTCTATATGAATTACAAATGTAAACAAACATAAATATAAAAAATGACCTCAAAAACTATTTAAAATATCTAATTAATCAAAAAACAACTATATAGACAAAATTATAAAAGCCACATTGTTAACACATTGAACCAACCATATAATTCACTATAAAGCTAAAAATCAAACTGAAATAAAAGTTAACTAAAGGCTTGAGAAATATTAAAGAACTTTCCGGGTTGCTATTCATCATGCCAAACCACACATAAGGGATATAACCTCCTGCCAGCAGATGGAGACAGAGATTCTACTCACGTCCTTCTTTGTTAGTATAGTAAAGGAGTTGATCAACATTGCTCTGACTTGAGCAGCAGAAGGCATTCTCTATTAGCACACAGCAGGACAAGTTAGTCCTGGTACAGAACTTTTTTTTTCTCTTTGACTGTGCAGTATTTGGACCCAACAACCTTAGGAAGGTTCACTCTAAAAAGGTCAGCGTCAGTGTTGTTCTTTCATCCCCCTCCCTGAGGTCTTCCATGGTTCTGGCATCAAGCTGTAAAAGGGTAAAATTAATTCTTACCTGATAATTTTCTTTCCCTTACTCATAGTAGATGAATCCAAATGAGTGGGTTGTGTCCATCTAACAGCAGGTGGAGATAGAGAACACTAAACTGCTTTCCATGATATCTAGGATGGTTTTGCCTCCTTACTGTTAAGTATACTCATATCAATGCAAAACAGGATATCACAATCCAACCTCCTCACCTGAATGCATGCACACCACCTATGGACAAGAAAAGGAGGGAAAAAAAGCCAACAAGATAGGCACAAGACCAACCTCAGCGCCTCACCCCATAGGGTGGGCCCTGGATTCATCTGCTGCGACTAAGGAAAAGAAAATTATCAGGTAAAAACTAATTTTACCTTCCCCGTCATCAGCAACAAGTGGGATGTAGTAAAGCAGTCTCTAAGTAGGGTGGGCCAAAGCTAGCGCTGCCAATAAGACTGAAGCCTCAAAGGCTGCCACCAACTGTGCTGCCACATACACCCAATAGTGTTCTCAAAAAGTATGCAATGAAGCCCAAGTAGTCAATCAGCTAATTTTCTTCAAGGGAATTGATCATGTCTCCGCCCATGAAGCTGCTAGAGACCACATCGAGTGTGTCTTAACTGCCAATGGAGAGGACCTCCCCAAAAGCAGATAAAATGACCCCAACCATCTCCTTAATCTATCGCACAGTGGTGGCCTTCGAGCCTGCCAACCCCCAGGAAGAGCCCCCGAAGAGAAGAAACAGGTGATCTGAATGGTGAAACTCATTTGACACAGTAGCACCTCAGTACCTAGCGCACATCCAGAGAGCACAACTGGCGATATGAATCTAGTTAATCCTCCTTCCTAAAGGAGAGAAACAATGACTGGTTGACATGAAAGCTGGAGACCATTTTAATAAAAAAGGATGGTACTAACCTTATCGTGACCCCCTGCCCACCTCTGAAAAACAGAGATAAAGATGCCTGCAGGAGAGCGCCTGTAAATCTGACATGGCTACCAAAAACACCGTCTTTAAAAGTCTTTCGAAGTGGTACTGTGCAACCTGTTGAAGCACTCTGCCGATCAGGGGCTACAGAGGGAAAACAGAGCAGCTAGTTGAGGCCAGGACTGTAGCAGAACAGCCAAGCCTTTTGACCTGAACGCTTTCCCCTACTGAAGAAGCACAGAACCTTGGCATTGCAATAAGATGCCATGAGGTCATAGAGTAGGATGTCCCATTTTTGAGTCACCAACTGAAAGGAGGCATCTGACAGTTTCTACTCCACCAGGTCCAGCATCATGCGACTGAGAAAGTCCGATCTCACATTCAACGTTCCCTGGTGTGAGCCACGGACAGGAGGCATATTTACCTCTGCCCACTGAATCAACAGTTTCGCCTCCTCTGCTAGCTGCGCACTACAAGTTCCCCCCTGCCTGTTGTATGCAACGGTCGTGACATTGTCGGACAGGACTCAAACCGGTTTGCTTCGCAGGGTGGAGATGAAGGCCAAGGCCAGTTAAATTGCCCAGAGCTCCAGGCGGTTGATGGGCCAACTAATATCCAACACCAACCACCTGCCCTGGACACTGAGGTGAAGGCAGTGAGCTCCCCACCCTGTCAGGCTGGCAACTGTCAACAGTACTGTCCACTC
This sequence comes from Geotrypetes seraphini, assembly GCF_902459505.1. Lineage (NCBI taxonomy): Eukaryota > Metazoa > Chordata > Amphibia > Gymnophiona > Dermophiidae > Geotrypetes > Geotrypetes seraphini. The sequence goes on from NC_047085.1 coordinate 222,639,813, forward strand.
ACGATACGCCAAGGGAATCCCCTGTGACAGGCTGTTTGATTGAAGTCATCAACTCATGCTGTGTTGGGACGCAGATGTTCACACCAGATGACAAAAATAATCCTGGGACACTGGTGACCACTGGGAAAGGATCGACAACTGCAAAGAGCGTATGCGAGCCTTGGCCCGTGGTACCACATCCAGGGTTGCCATCAAAGAGTCCAGTACCTGAACACAGTCCTACATCCTGGGCCTCTGAGCTCAAAGCAATGCGAGAACCTGCACTTGAAGCTTGGCCTGATGAGACTCTGGGAAATACCTTCCCCTTCAATGTGTGAAAGTGTACCTCCACGTACTCCAAACTCTAGGATGCAACTGACTCTTGGAAAGGTTGACCACCCAGCCTAATGACTGTAGAATCTCGATAACTTTGGCAGTGCAGCAACAAATCTGCTCTTGTGAAGCCATTCAAGTTAGACAGTCATCCAAATAGGGGTGAACCCTGATGCTCTCCTTCCAGAGGAATGCTTTGATAAGGTCCTTGGCACTGTGGACAGTCTGAATGACATTACTCGAAACTGAAAATGGTGGCCAAGGACTTAAAAGCAGAGGTAACACCGATGAAAAGGTGATTTAGTAACATGGAGGTAAGCTTCCTTCAGATCCAGGGCTGTCAGATACTCCACTGGCAAGACCGCAGCCATCACTGAACGTACTGTCTCCATGTGGAAGCGTCGGACAGTCAAAAAATGATTGACCTATTTGAGGTCCAAACAGACAAATGAATCCCCCTTCTTGGTGACAACAAAATGAATCTAGTATCTGCTCTGACTCCGTTCACTTAGCAGAACAGGGGTAATAGCCCCCAAGGCTAGCAAGTCTTCCAGGGTATCCATAATGGCAACCAGCAAGGCGAGCTCCAACTTGTAGCTATCTTTGACAATTTCCAGGACCTACTGATCCATATTAATTTTGATGCACTCTCCATAAAAAAGGGACAGCCGCCCCCCTATAAGCAGCTGAGGAAAGCGGGGCAACAGCTTATTATTTGGAGGATCAGGGGCCTGCCACTGTCCGATTGGACTGGGCCTGGTTCTGGTTTTGCTTGACCAGTCAAAAGGACCAGAACTGAACAAAACATAATCTCTAGAAAGCCTTTGAGCAACCAGGATGATACTTTCTGGAATCTTGCAGCTTTTGCCACCTCTGCAGTTGCTTCCCCAAAGCCCTAGGGTGGTCTTCCGAAAGGCGCTGAATCTTGGAATCCCCTAACTCCTTAATCAACTTCTTCAAATCTTCTCAAAAAAAAGAAGTTTTCCTCAAAAAAAAAGAAGTTTTCCTCGAAATGGAAGCCTGACTAACCAGAGATTGAAAGCTGGGTCAGCCAACCAGTGGCATAGCCACAACACCTATCGAGCTGCAACAGCTAGCACCATTTGATTAGCTGAAGAGCACACCAAGTTGTAGAGAGAGTCAGCCAGATAAGCCAACCCCGTCTCCAGCAAGGAAAGATTCTGAAGGCTAGGGGACCCTGAGCCCACCATCTCATCTGCCGACTGCTGAACCCAGGAGAGGCTAGCCCTTGTTGCTTAGGAGCTACACTCCACTGCCTGCAGGGACAGTGCTGCCAATTCAAAGGACAACCTAAGGGAAGATTCCAGCATCCTTCAAGGCCACTCCCCCTTCCACTGGGGATTGATGACTTCATGGTCAATGCGGCCACAAGCGCATCCAGCTTTGACAATTTTAACTTGTCCATCACACTTGAAATCCTAAGACTTGCATCCAGCAGAGTTCACTGTGTCATGATCAATTCCTGGATGGCCTCATGAAGCAGAAAAGACTTGGAGGGCCAGCGAAAACACGCAATCTTCGGATTAGCAGAGACCAGGGTCATGACTTCAGCACTCAGAAGATGAAATATTAAGGGCTTCTAGGGCACCAACAATGAAGGTTGGCAGTTCTTCCCTCAAAAGAGGTAAATTGCTGCAGGATCATCAGCCCCATCGTGGGCGATCTCCCTTTCCTTCAAGACATCCAGGAGGGAGGCAGTATCCAAATCCACCAACCCTGCAACTTCCTTTTCCGGAGAAGAAGCATTCCGCTTAGATATGCCCACCTCCAGCCTGCACTGCTTAGCAGCAGCATCCTCTGAAAGTGGCAGTCTACAAGGAAGGGCCCCCGAGAGGGATTGGAATGCTTTAGAACAGTGTTTCTCAACTTATTCAAGCCAAGTCTAATAAATATCAACCGAGTACCCCTGCCCAAGCTCTGCTTCTGACCCCACCCCCCCATAATAATAGTACTAATTGTATTTCATATACACACAATATAATCTTAATACATAATGCCAAACACAAAATTAAAAAAACTGACGGGGGCTGCCATTCAACATATTACTGGAAATCGGAACGACTATACTAAATTTAATTATACCTTTGGGTGGAATTCAGTTTGTCATATTTATAAAAAGGAGAGAGTACTTGCTATACAGCAAGGAAATTATAATAGTTTCAAAAAGATTTTGGGGCCATTGATTGCATATTCTAATGATTAGACACCTTGGACACCTTTTTATTACACAGGACTATATTTAATGTGGGGATGGGGAGGTATGTTATGTGATTTAATGGGTTTATTCCTATTGAATGGGATGGGTGGGGGAGGGGTCTTTTTATATGCATTTGACAATAATTGTTAGAATGTCAAGTGATTTGTACGAATTATCTGATTGAATATTGTACAATTGTTGCAAGAGTTAAAACTGAATAAAGAATTAAAAAAAAAAAAACAGAAAGCACACTGTACGTAGAGAAAATGTTAATTATTTATATATTGTTTTTTTTCAGAGAGGTCAAGGCAGATGACTTTAAAATTTGCAATTTCACCTCAGTAACAACTATAGAAAAATAGACAAATAAAGTGCAAAATATAGAGAGCAGATATAAATTCTCAAAACTGATACAGTTTGATCACTAAATTGGAAATAAAATATTTTTCCTACCTTTGCTGTCTGGTGATTTCATGAGTCTCTGGTTGCACTTCCTTCTGACCGCTCATCCACTATTTCTTTCTTTCTGCCTCCTGCATGCTTCCTCTCCTCTAGACCTTATTCCATTCACCAACTAACATCTCTCTCTGTCCTTCCATGAGTTCAACTTTCCTCTCTCCTCCACCCCTATTGGCAAAAAGTCTCCCTCTCTCTCTTACTATCCGTCTGTCATGTCATGAGAGATCCAGGCATCTCTCCCACCCCCTCTACATGTCATATCTAACATTTCTTCCTCTCTCATCCCCGAATCATGTGCAGTGTTTTTCACCACTGCCCACCAGTCCCATACCCATTTCTCCTTCTATCACGCCTCTCCAGCAAATGCCACATCACACCCTCCATCACTATGTCCAACATTCCTCCCCCTTGCAATCCCTTCAATCTGTCCCTCTGTTCCTTCTCCACCACCATATCCAACATTTTTCCTCTCTCTTCCTTCTTTCCCCCATGCATCTCTCTCTCTCATCTATGACCAATTTTCCTCTTTCTCCCTTTCCCCATGTGCCACCATCTTTCCCTCCCACTCACACACTCATACCCAACATTCTCCCCTTCTATTCCCTCCCTCCTTTGTCCCAATTTAGTGCCCCCTTACTCCCTCCCTTCTGTGTCCCATATTCATGCCCCCTCCCTTCCATTTGTATTGAGATCATGCTCCTGCCCCCTCCCTGCACTTAAGTAGCCACCCATCCATAGAAGCTGCCACTGCCTCCAGGGACCCCACCTTTCTGCCCACCCCCTGCCGCAACCGGGGTGGGATGATCCCACTCTCCCGTCCCCCAAAGCCGACCCAGTTCTTGTTTGAGCCGCACTCACTCCTGCAGTTTTCAGCGGCACTCCTTGCAGGGACAGCGCAGGCAGTGATTTACACGCTGCAAGTGGTTAACCCACAGGCCTTCCCTCTGACATCAACTCTGACGTTGGAGAGGTTTCCGGATCAGCTACTTACGTGCAGCATGAAAATCGTTGCCTGCACCATCCCCACAAGGAGTGCCACTGAAGACTGAAGGAACAAGTGCAGCTCAAACAAGAACTGAGTCGGCTTCAGGGGGGAAGGGGGGGCAGCCAGGGAGGGAGGGATCCCCGACTGCGGCAGGGGCAGACAGGAAGGTGAGATTCCCAGCTGTTTCTATAGATGGGCGGGAATATCCTCTACGGTGGTCAGGTCACATACCCTCAACAAGTGGCCCGTGTACTCCTAAAGGTACACGTACCGAGAGTTGAGAAACACTGGAATAGAAAACCCAATCAACATAACATCTACACTTGGGATCTGTTGTGGATATTGCAATGTAACTGAAGAAAATAATTCAATACATATTAAAATATTACTACTATTAATTATTTCTATAGTGCTACCAGACGGATGCAGCACTGTACAGAGTCACAAAAGAGACAGTCCTGCTCGAAGGAGTTTACAAGGACTGTCTCTTTTGTGACTCTGTACAGTGCTGCATCCTTCTGGTAGCACTATAGAAATAATTAATAGTAGTAATATTTTAATATGTATTGAATTATTTTCTTCAGTTACATTGCAATATCCACAACAGATCCCAAGTGTAGATGAGTTGTGAGGAACCCTATTATCTGAAAGACTTGGACATAAAAACCCATTTTTTTTTATAGCCTTCAATTCATAACCTTACTCCCCACTGTCCACCCTAGCCAGCAGATTAACCATCCCCACTAACTGTATCCTCCACCCTGTCATCCTGTTTGTCTCACTTGTCTGTTTAAAGTGAGACAAACAGGATGACAGGGTGGAGGATACAGTTAGTGGGGATGGTTAATCTGCTGGCTAGGGTGGACAGTGGGGAGTAAGGTTATGAATTGAAGGCTATATAAAAAAAAATGGGTTTTTATGTCCAAGTCTTTCAGATAATAGGGTTCCTCACAACTCTCTGTTTAATAGCACACACTGGTAGTAAGCAAGTCTTATTTGTGGAATTCCCACACAATCAGGGAAAAATACTAATATGGTAGAGGCCCGATTCAAAAGAAGTATAGAATGAACCACACTGGAGCTGCCACATATCACACTCTCAAAACATTCTCATGTAGTTGCAAAGACATATAAACAGTGCTCAAAGGTTTTAAATCTCAGACCAAACTGCGGGACGAACCCAAGTGTTTAGATGTCTGTGTCTACTACTATTTATTATTTCTATAGCGCTGAAAGGCATACGCAGCGCTGTATATTTTAACATACAATAGACAGTCCCTTCTCAAAAGAGCTTACAATCTAATTTAGACAGGACTAAACTAAACTTTAAATTTGTATACCGCATCATCTCCATAAAGATAGAGCTCAGCACGGTTTACAGGTAAATTCAATAAATGAGGGAAGGACATAAGAAATTAGAGGTTATGAAGAGGATAGCTAGCTTTACTATTTAAATAGATAGCTTTACGTTTTGGAGATTTTCAGATGCTTTTGGAAAAATTGGAATGAGCCTAGGTTCAGCAGCGGGGCAGGGAGGTTATTCCAAATCTTAGTGAATTTGAAGAAAAGGGATTTCCCTAATTTACCTGTATACATGACGCCTTTTAACGAGGGGAAAGATAGTTTGAGTTTGTGGGCGGATCTGGTAGTGTCAGGTCTCGAAGAATTCCAGGATAGTGGAATTAGGGAAGGAAGAATGCCATGTAGGATCTTGAATATTAGGCAGGTACATTTAAAGTGAATCCTAGAAATCACCAGAAGCCAGTGAAGTTTTGGCAGAAGCGGGGAAACATGGTCAACAGGACATTTCAGGGTTGGGGAGGTTATAGTGGGTATAGGTATCTGACAGCAGCAGAGTTGGCAAATGAATCAATTATCTGGTAAAGTAGAAAACATAATCTTTTCCACTTCTTTAAGTACTTTGGGTGCTGCCTCATAAAACCCATAACGGATGCCTCTGACCCGAATTTCTAAATGTGAATAGTCCGTCTATTAAATCAACATCACTCTCACTTGCAGACCATTATTTGTGAAACTGCCATATTCATATATGGGATTTTAAGAGCACTCACAGCTCATCTCAAGTAACAGAGAAAAATAAAGACCATAAAGACTATCTTGTGTATATTATCCTTGCCAACAATTACCTATTCACCTCCTTTAGCGATCCAATGTACTTTAACCAAGCTTGCTTGAACTCAGATACATTTTTCGTCTCTACCACCCTCGGGTCTACCCTTGGGTGGTAGAGACGAAACTTCTTCTCACTGCTGCATCACCACATCCAACATGCACACAGCTATGACGAGACTTTCCGCACTCTCTGCGACTATGCCAATTCGTGCGCACGACTTTGTTCTTACCTGCGCGCTGTACACCTGAAACTGAAAGGTTTCAAACAACAGCCACCTGTTCGGCACTGCTTGCACTCGCAGAACCGAAGCTATCGGAAATCCCGCCCACTCCTCCTACAAAGGTTTTTCATTGGTCAAAATCAGTCCCTCAGCTCCCTCTGATTGGTAAAATAGGACCCGCCCTCAATACAGCAACATTGCAAGTTCCGGGACTCCATGACAAAAAACAAAGTTCCTGGAGCATGGGCGAGGGGGAATAATTTAAGTATAGGACCAAATGTAGCCAATCGCCGCAGACTTATACTCTATGGAAGTAACTGGATGAGCTCGTACTTTCCGCCATCTTTGATTAGGGCAACAAAATCCGAAGTTTTTGATAAGTCAAACGGCAAGACAAATAACATTTCACTTACTTCAGTTCCCTTATCAAACATGGCTGCCAGATCCGCTTCCTCTTTACGTGAGTCTACGTGGTGCATCTGTCTTTGCTGTTAGGCGTCAGCGTTGATCCCTCTCTGCATACTCTTGTTGGGAGGACGCGCTGAAAGTTTGCGATTATACTTTTATTAACTACAAAAGAAAGTAGATATATATATATTTTTTTTTTTATTATTTGGGGTGGGGGTGTCTGATCTATAGGAGGAGTCGAAATAGTACTGCAGTTTGTTCTTTTACTTTGCACTGAACGATACTCTTTTTGGCCTTTGCGGAGTCCCTGCTGTCCCGCAGTAATGCGGCGGGGAAGGGAAAGGGAGGTCGAAAGCGCGGAGGAGCTTCTCTCTCCTGGCGTGCCAGGGAAAAGCAGCGAGGCGGAAGCGCCTCGAAGGTGTTACCAGCAGCTGCCTGTTTATGTAGTAGAAGATCACAATGAGGTAAACATGGAACCAAAGCTTTGTATTGCCTTCTCCGCCGCGGAGCTGGACTGTATAAATTATGTTCTCTTCCATTTTCGGTGTGCTGGAGGGACTACATCAGTCCCATCCGAAACATAGAAACATGATGGCAGATAAAGGCCAAATGGCCCATCTAGTCTGCCCATCTGCAGTAACCATTATCTCTTCCACTCTCTCTGAGAGATCCCACTTACCTATCCCACCCTTCTTGAATTCAGACATAGTCTTTATCTCCACCACCTCTCCCGGGAGACTCTTCCACGCATCTGCCACCCTTTCTGTAAAAAAGTACAGTACTCCCCCGATTTCCTGCACTCGCCGGCGCTCCGGCTGCTCTCTCCTGCCTCTTCAGCTGTCCTCTCCTTGGCGGTTTGCAGTCGGAAAATACTGTGAATGACCGGAACCACTGACCGCAAAACACCAGGGAAACACTGTATTTCTTTAGACACGGGGGAAGCCACTGCTTGCCCTGGATCGGTAGCATGGAATATTGCTACTCCATGGGTTTTGGTTTGGCCACCGTGAGAACAGACTACTGGGCTTGATGGACCATTGGTCTAACCCAGTAAGGCTATTCTTATGTACTCTGGAGCTTACATATAATATAACCTCTTAACTTCATCCTACACCCTCTTATTCCAGAGCTTCCTTTCAAATGAAAGAGACTCAACACATGCACATTTACTCCATGTAGGTATTTAAACGTCTCTCAAGAAAAAATGTAGAGTAACAAAATAAACACCCATACTCAAAAATATATATTACTTGCAAGAGATGGGCTGTGGTTGTAGGTAGATTTATGGGTATAACAAATGATTACTATATAAACAAATCACGTGTATACTGGTTGCAAGGGTAAACCATAAACTCCTGTAATCTTTGCCAACTTATACAAAATTAGAGACCAGGGCTTTATGAACGAGTTTTATTATAGATATAATAATATAATTCATAAGCCAGCAGTAAATAATAACTAATTATTGTTCACAAAATATCCGAATACATATATGAAACTCAGTTCATAATTATCACACAATACTTGCTAAGTAAATGAGTAGATATAACTTATTCTTACACACTAAATAATTCCTTATAAAATAAGTCCTGATTAGCAGCAATCTATTACAGTTTCCATAGCAAAGCAGCAGATGAATCCAGACTAGTGGGTATAGCTCACATCGACCAGCAGGTGGAGATAGAGAACTGATTAACAGTTGGCCTTAAAGCCTGGTGTTCTTTCTGTTGATTCAGTTTTGCTCTATCTCCCAGCAGGGACTGAGCTAGCCCACTAGCTCTTGGATTCTAGCTGCTACCGGAGATTTTGGTGTTCGGTTGGACTGCCTCTGTTGAGACTCAGTCTCTTCAGTAGGACAGGGGTGCCTGGCTGATTGGTGCCGGCTTTAGGAGTTACACCTGGGCCCTCCCAGGTCCCTGCTCCACCCTCCCCTCCGTGTGATTGAGGGGTTCTTGGTCCTGCAGGGGTCTGCTGTCTCCATTCCAGTAAAAAAAAAAAAAAAAAAAAGCAGTCGACTTCCTGTCTAGTGCTGGGCTTTACAGACGTTGTATTTTGCCTTCAGTACACTTACCAGCTGTATCCTGGCGTCTGAGAGCGCGGGACCAAAGTGGTGAGTGTTTTCCCTGCCTCGGGGCTTGAGTAGTGCGTTCCCGACTGTAGGGGTGGTTGGGGGCGGAGTCGGGAGTCGGCGGCGTTTGCCGCGTGTAAAAAAAAAAAAAAAAAAAAAAACAGCCGCGCTGAAAACGCGGCATGGCAACGGAGGCCGGTCAGAGGTGTTCGCGCTGTGGAGCGCGCAGGACACCGTCGGGCCTTTGCTCGGCCGAGTGTGAGCTGGCTCTGGCTGAAGGGGCTTTGTTGCAGGCATGTGAAATAGCGATTTCCCGGGTCGCAGAGGCACGGGACACTTCCCCGGCTCGCAAAGGTGAGTCAGAGCGGCGAGGCTCTTCCGGAGCAGGGGGAAGTTCAGCGGCGGTGGGGGAGGCGGGAGCAATGGCGGAAGTCGCGGCCCCGCTCCCCGGCCCGGAGCAGGGCGTTTCGGCGGCCCTTCAGTGGGGTTCTTTTTCGCCGGAATTTGTAATGTTGATGCACAGGGCATTTTTGTTACAGGGGGCGCAGTCCGCCCCGCCGGTGCCAGTGATCACGGTATCCCTTCCGGTGCCCTCAACGTCGGCGGTGGTGCCTGAGGAGACAGGCAAACCTGCTGAGGGCACGGTGGGGTCGCCAGCAAGGGCGCTGAGCGCAAAGAAGCGCAGGCTCGTGGCCGTGGAGGCAGAGGATACTCTGCCTAGATCCCCTTTGTCTCTTCCAGACTCGTTGGAGGAGGGGGAGGTCCTGGATTGGGATGCAGGGGATCCCCCGGGTCAAGAAGGGGATGACCCGGCCGCGCTTAGGTTATTTCATAGGGAAGAATTGTCTTCCTTGATATCAAAGGCTTTACAGGGGCTGAATATTTCTCAGGCTGATACGGTCGTAGCAGGTAATCCCCTGATGGCGGGCACACGGAGACCTCCGAAGTCTTTTCCGGTGCATGAAGCCATGCAGGAGCTGATCTCGGCGCAATGGGATACGCCGGAAGCCAGTTTAAGGGTGGCAAAGGCCATGCGGCTTTTGTATCCGGTTGACCCGGCTGAACTGGATAAGTTTAGATTGCCCCGGGTGGATGCTTTGGTGGCCGCGGTAACCAAACGGACTACCTTACCGGTGGAGGGGGGAGTGACGTTGAAGGATGCGCAGGATAGGAAGATTGAATCTTCCTTAAAGATGTCCTTTGAGGTCGCGGCACTGACTTTACAGGCCGCCATATGCAGTTCTTATGCGGCACGAGCTTGTCTGCAGTGGTCGCAAGTGGTGTCAGATAATTTAACGGAGTCTGGTGGTCCTGTCCATGCGGAGCTGGCAGATTTGGAGTCCGGCTTGGCTTATTTGGCAGACTCCTTATATGATATTGTTAGGGCGTCGGCGAAGCAGATGTCTCTTTCAGTGGTATCGCGCAGATCCCTATGGCTACGGCATTGGGCGGCCGATGCTGCTTCCAAGCTTCGGCTGGTACGGCTCCCGTTTAAAGGAGGTTTCTTGTTTGGAGATGAGTTGGATAAACTGGTGAAAGATTTTGGGGATACCAAAACTCAGCGTTTACCGGAGGATAGGGCTAGGCCCCCGGTTAGACCCTCAGCAGCGAGACCGCGCTTCAGGGATGCGCGGAGATCCAGGTCTGGTAAGCCTTTCTTCAGATCGGCTGCTGCTGCGTCCTCTGCTTCGAAACCACGGTTTCAGCAGAGGGGGTCCTTTCGTACGACGAGACCCTCGTCGGGGCAGTCCACACGTACCCCAGCCTCTCGCACTCCACAATGACGGGGGCGTGGCTCCCTCCGCCTTTCCCTTAGGGGGCCGGCTTTCGGAGTTCCGGGCGGAGTGGGCCACGATCACGTCAGATCAGTGGGTGTTGGACATTGTCCAAGAAGGGTACAAGTTAGAGTTCGCCTCGCCCGTCGTAGATTCTTTCTTGGTGTCCCCGTGCAATGGGGCGGCCAAGGGAGCCGCGGTCCGGTTGACTCTGCAGGGGCTGCTCGAGCTAGGGGCAGTGGTGCCGGTGCCCCCGGAAGAGGTGGGCACCGGTATATATTCCCTTTACTTCATTGTGCCAAAGAAGGGGGGGTCCTTCAGGCCGGTGCTGGATCTCAAAAGAGTCAAAGATTTCTCAGTATTCGCCATTTCCGGATGGAGACAGTGCGCTCGGTTATTGCGGCTGTGCGACCGGGAGAGTTCCTCACGTCCCTCGACCTCAAGGAGGCATACCTCCACATTCCAATCTGGCCTCCGCATCAGCGGTATCTGCGGTTTGCGATTCTGGGCCAGCATTATCAGTTTCGGGCAATGCCCTTTGGATTGGCAACGGCACCCCGCACCTTTTCCAAGGTCATGGTGGTGGTAGCCGCCTTCCTCCGCAGGGAAGGGATTCGGGTACACCCTTACCTAGACGACTGGTTAATCCGCGCCTCGTCCAGACAGGAGAGTGCGGCGGTTACTCAGCGAGTGATTTCTCTCCTACAGTCGTTGGGGTGGATTGTCAACTTTCCCAAAAGTTTTCTGTCCCCTTCGCAGTCGTTGGTGCATCTGGGGGTGCAGTTCGACACGGCTCTGGGGAAGGTGTTTCTACCCCGAGACCGGGGGGAGAAATTACAGGCTCAAATTCGCCTTCTTCTCGGGACGGCCAGACCGCGAGCGTGGGATTATGTACAGGTGCTGGGTTCCATGGTGGCGACTCTGGAGGTAGTCCCCTGGGCGCGGCACCACATGAGGCCCTTGCAACAGTCTCTGCTCTCCCGCTGGTCTCCAGCTTCTCTGAACTACAATGTGCGTCTCCCATGGAGTCGTCGAGCAGCTCACAGCATGCAGTGGTGGCTCCACGAGTTGCATCTGTGGAAGGGCATGCCGTTGGCCACGCCGGACTGGATGGTGGTCACCACGGATGCCAGTCTGCAGGGTTGGGGGGCCCAATGCCTGCAGGCGTCAGTGCAGGGGAGGTGGTCCGTCCAGGAGGCCCAGTGGCCCATCAATTTGTTGGAGTTAAAGGCGGTCAGGCTGGCGCTGCTAGCTTTTCAGTCACTACTTCAGGACAAGCCGACCAGAGTCTTTTCGGACAATGTCACGGCGGTCGCCTATGTCAATCGCCAAGGGGGCACCCGGAGTCCGCAGTTAGCAGAAGAGGCAAGAAAGTTGTTTCGATGGGCGGAGAGGCATGTGCCGCTTCTGTCGGCGGCTTTCATTGCAGGTCACGAAAACGTGCAAGCGGACTTTCTCAGCAGAAATCTTCTGGATCCGGGAGAGTGGGAGTTGTCTCCTCGAGCGTTCAGCCAGCTAGTCCGTCGGTGGGGCTTGCCGGAGATGGATCTGATGGCCTCGTCCCGCAATGCGAAGGTGCCTCGGTTCTTCAGCAGACGCAAGACAGAGGGTTCGGAAGGGGTAGACGCGTTAGCTCTCCCATGGCCTCCGAATTCCCTTCTGTATGTATTCCCGCCGTGGCCCATGATAGGGCGAGTGTTACAGCGCATCTCTCGCTTTCGCGGCAGAGTCATCCTGGTGGCTCCGGATTGGCCACGTCGGCCGTGGTACGCAGATCTGATTCAGCTTGCGGTAGGCGAGCGGGTGACGTTCCAGGTAACGCCGGACTTACTGTCTCAGGGGCCCATATGGATAGAAGATCCGGCCCGCTTTGGTCTTACGGCCTGGCTATTGAGCGGTCGAGGCTAAAAAAGAAGGGCTATTCAGAGAGGGTGATCGCCACTCTGCTTAAAGCCAAGAAACTTTCAACGTCAGCCTCCTATGCGAGAGTCTGGAAGATTTTTGAGGCATGGTGCGGTCACCAGGGAGTGGCGCCCTTTAAGGCTTCTCTGCCGGCTATTCTTGCTTTCCTGCAGGAAGGCGTGGAGAAAGGGTTAGCCTACAACTCTTTAAAGGTTCAGGTGGCGGCCATTGCCTGTTACAGGGGCCGGGTGGATCGCTCGGCTCTCGCGTCGCAGCCGGACGTGGTCCGTTTCCTCAAGGGGGTGAACCATATCCGCCCGCCGGTAAAGCGTATTTGTCCAGCGTGGGATCTGAAACTCGTCCTTGGGAAGTTGCAGGGGGCACCTTTTGAGCCCCTATCAGCGGCCACGTTGAAAGATGTCACACTGAAAACAGTTTTTTTGGTGGCCATGGCTTCAGCAAGGAGAGTCTCGGAGTTGCAAGCGCTTTCGTGCAGGGAACCCTTTTTGCGTTTCTCGGAGACTGGGGTGACGGTGCGTACGGTGCCGTCCTTCCTGCCTAAGGTTGTTTCGTCCTTTCATGTGAACCAGAGTCTGTTTCTGCCATCCTTCAGGAAGGAGGATTGGGGGAAGCGTTTTTTGTCGGTACGGCTTCTGGATGTCCGCCGTATGCTTCTCCATTATTTGGAGGTGACGAATGCTTTTCGCCGGTCGGACCATCTCTTTGTCGCGTTCGCGGGTAAAAACAAAGGGATGGCGGCGTCTAAAGCGTCCATTGCGCGTTGGGTCAAGGAAGCTATTGCTTCGGCTTATGTGTTATCAGGGAAGAAGGTTCCGGAGCACCTGCAGGCTCATTCCACTCGGGCTTTAGCTACATCTTGGGCGGAGTCCGGGGGGATGTCATTAGAGGAGATTTGCCGGGCGGCCACTTGGTCGTCAGGGAATACTTTTTCAAAGCATTATCGGTTAGATGTAGCAGCCCGTTCAGAGGCGAGTTTTGGCGCGGCAGTGCTGGCAGAGGCGGCATTGGCGTCCCACCCAGTTTGAGTTTGCTTTGCTACATCCCACTAGTCTGGATTCATCTGCTGCTTTGCTATGGAAGGTAAAATTATGGTCATACCTGTTAATTTTCTTTCCTTTAGAAGCAGCAGATGAATCCAGAGCCCCTCCCCATGGGCACGGACTGTGTGTAGGGTATTTAGGTCATTAGGTTAGCCGGGGCTATGGTTGGTAAGTGTATGATTTCATGACTGAAAAAAAAAAAAAAAAAAAAAAAAAACGCAAGATACAGAAAACGAGAAAATATCAATGGGATTCAAATGAGAAGGGCACGTTTGTTACTGGAATGGAGTTTGTGGCTGCTCATTCTCCTTCGGGATGCTTGGGCAAAGTGCATAACTGAATCAACAGAAAGAACACCAGGCTTTAAGGCCAACTGTTAATCAGTTCTCTATCTCCACCTGCTGGTCGATGTGAGCTATACCCACTAGTCTGGATTCATCTGCTGCTTCTAAAGGAAAGAAAATTAACAGGTATGACCATAATTTTACCTTATCACCAAGAGTAATTAACATCTCCTTTCCTGAAAAGCAATCAGAGATCTAACTAGCCCAGCTGATAAGGAAAATATGATTCCTTGCTCACCATTCTTCCGGTCAAGCCTCTGGGAGATGGAATCAGTCCTTTTCCTTGGCGTAGCATGATGTAGAATTTCTTCCGGTCAGTAAGAGTCCGTTATTTACTGAAGTGAGCTGTAAAGTCTGTCAGCAATAGTTCCTTAGGTGATATGAAAACCAGGTATGTATAAAAGTCCTGTTTATTCACTCTCGGGAAGAGAGCCAATCACAAGAGGTAACTTATCAGGTCTTAATTATTAGAAGGTGTGCGCAGAGAACCCTATGCTAAGATCCAAGCTCCCTTACACCTCAGCACAGACTAGCAATTAATTAGACACCTTCTCCTTAGTTTTTCATCAGATGACCTCTCAGGACCAATCCAAAAAGAGAACCTGAATCAATAGCCTTTCTGTGTAAAGTCTCGTACAGGCCTTGGGAGAGAGGTGCCTTCTTAGCATAGAAGCTGATGACTCCCCAAGTTCACACGGGCTGAGCATGTAGGCATAGTCAGATGTCCTTGACTGGAGAAACACATAGTTCTGGTGAACATACCCAGAATGCATCTGGCAGGCAGCAAAGATGATTTCTTCTTTTTCTCTTCTTGCATGGTTCATGCTGGAAAGATTTCTTGCAGACAGTGGTTCATGTTGGAAAAATTGTTCAGGCTTTATGACGTCAGGGAGAGGCCTAACCTTCAGGTGTGTGAGGAAGGAACCACCCCTACATGGTCCCTCGATAATCATTTGATACAGAAAGGTGGAGAAAAAGCCTCAAATTGCATAAATGCTCAACAATCAATAATGATTCAAAGCTGCATAAATTCTTTTCATTGGCAAAAAACTCCACCACCACCAAAATGTAATTTAAACATCTCTATCATATCTCCCCTCTCCCGCCTTTCCTCCAAAGTATACATATTGAGATCTTTAAGTCTGTCCCCATACACCTTATGATGAAGACCACACACCATTTTAGTAGCCTTCCTCTGGACCGATTCCATCCATTTTATATCTTTTTGAAGGTGCAGCCTCCAGAATTGTACCAATATTCTAAATGAGGTGCATCAGAGTCTTTCTCCTACTGGCCATACCTCTTCCTATGCACCCTAGTATCTTTCTAGCTTTCGTCGTCACCTTTTCAAACTGTTTGGCCACCTTAAGATTATCACATACAATTGCATCCAAGTCCCGCTCTTCTGTTGTGCACGTAAGTTCTTCACCTCCTAAACTATTCTGTTCCTTTGGGTTTTTGCAGTCCAAATGCATAACTTTGCATTTCTTAGCATTAAATTTTAGCTGTCAAATTTCAGACCATTCTTCAAGCTTCGCTAGGTCTGTTTTCATGTTATTCACATCATCTGGGGTGTCTACTCTAGTGCAGATTTTAGTATAATCCACAAAGAAGCAAATCTTACCTGACAGCCCTTCGGCAATATCACTTATAAAAATATTAAAAAGAACAGGCCCTAGAACAGAACCTTGAGGCACACCACTAGTAACATCCCTTTCCTCAGAGCGATTTCCATTAACCACTACCCTCTGTCATCTTCAACTCAACCAGTTCTTGACCCAGCCCGTCACCTTGGAGCCAATCCCAAGGGCACTCGGTTTATTTATTAGACTTGTATATGGAAAATTGTCAAAGGCTTTGCTAAAATCTGAATACAGAGAAATAAACAAAAAAAAAATTACTGCAGAGATGATGTACTTGATGACAAGTCTTTATTGGAATAAATCTCCTTTATGTAGATGTGGTGCATAATCTCTGCAGTATTTTTTGTTTGTTTTTTTCTTTCTTTCTTTCTCTGGACACCGAAATCTACTGTAGTTACATTGGAGTTTTTTTGTTACTCTGTAAAATCTAAATACACCACATCTAGCGCACTCCCTCTACCCAATTCTCTGGCCACCCAGTCACTGAAATGAATCAGATCGGTCTGAGAAGACCTACCTCTAGTGAATTCATGTTGTCTCTGGTCCTGTAATCCCGGATTTCAGAAACTTCACTATTTTCTGTTTTAAAGTTATTTCCATTAATTTGCTCCCCACAGAAGTCAGACTTACTGGCCTGTAATTCCCAGTTTCTTCCTTACTTTCACTTTTGTGTAGAGGGACCACATCCACCCTTCTCCAGCCCTCCAGTACCACTCCCAACTCTAGAAAAGCATTGAAAAGGTCAGTCAGCGGAGCCACCAGAACTTCCATAAGTTCCTTTAGCACCCTCTGATGTACACCATCCGGCCCCATTGCTTTGTCTACCTTTAATTTAACTAGCTCCTTACAAACACAACCCTCTAAAAATCGATCAGGGTCCTTAATCCCTATTCGCATTTGTCTTCTGCGGTCCTGCTGCTGGTGCTTCAGCCATGAACACAGAATGGAAATATTTGTTAAGCAATTCAGCTTTTTCTTTATCACCTTCTACATATTTCTCTCCTTCACTTTTGAGTCTCACAATGCCACATTTGCACTTCTTCCTATCACTGCTATATCTAAAAAAAAGTCATATCTCCCCGTTGTACCGTGTCAGCTATTTTTTTCTTCCATTTGTATCTTTGCTCTCCTGACTACTCAACCAACCTCTCTTAACTTTTTCAGATATTTTTGCCTGTCTTCCTCTTTCTGCGATCTTTTGTAGTTTATGAAAGCTAACCTCTTATTCCTTAGCTTCTGTGCTACTACTTTTGAGAACCAAAGCGGCCTTCTTTTTCTCTTCCTTTTACTTACTTTCCTCAGAAAAAGGTTTGTCGCCCTTAAAATAATTCCTTTCAGTTTTGCCCACTGCATTTCTACTCTTTCCAGATAACAATTCCTTGACGTAATCCCCATCCGAACACATTTAGTTTTTTTTAACTCTAGAACTTTTACGTTTGAATAAGCCCTCTCTATATTTGTCTTATTATTAAACCGTACCATGCAGTGATCACTGGATGCCAGATGATCAACCAATCTAACATCAGAAACACTTTCCCCGTATATAAGCACTAAGGGCCTCTTTTACTAAACCGCGCCAGTGGTTTTAGCATGGGGAGCCGTGCTGTTCTCGACACTCATAGAGTTCTTATAAGCGTCGGGAGGAGCACAGGCCATTCAGCGTGGCTCCCTGCGCTAAAACCGCTAGCGCGGTTTAGTAGAAGAGGGGATAAGTCCAGTATGAACCCATCCCATGTGGGTTCCATTAACAACTGCTGGAACAGTCCTTGTGGAGAAACAAATATGTGAGAGGAAAGGTTCAGGTGTAAACTTTTTGATAGCAAAGCTGTTTGTAAGCATGAGGGAAAATCATGCTGGGCCACACCAAAAAAGTTATCTGTTTCTTAAAGCTCATATTCGGGAATAAGTAAAGGCTCTCCCAAGCCTAGCTGGACCTTTCCTTTGATCGATAATGGTGAT
Source organism: Geotrypetes seraphini (assembly GCF_902459505.1). Taxonomy (NCBI): domain Eukaryota; kingdom Metazoa; phylum Chordata; class Amphibia; order Gymnophiona; family Dermophiidae; genus Geotrypetes; species Geotrypetes seraphini. The sequence continues at coordinate 222,657,301 of NC_047085.1, forward strand.
GTGATGCAATTACATTACAGTTTAATTATTAAAATATATAAGATGTTGTAACAGGTTTCCCCTTCAAATCACACCAACACAGAGGTTAAACATTTAAATATTTGTATTCATTTGTTGCAACTTTAAAAAAACAACATTTGTGGATGAAAGAAAACTAAATAGGTATGTGCAATAATTGTTATCAGATGTTGTTTAAACCAGGTAAATTAAATTTAAATATAAAGGAATAGTGAAGCTAATTTACCATTCATGTGTGATCAGATTTACATTGATGACACCATTATAGTTAGTGATTAATATTCAAACCTCAAACAAACATGTCATGTCTTTCAACTTAATACCAATTTGTTCCAGGATATCTAGAACCACAGGTAAGAGTTTGACTAGGTGGCTCTTTAAAACCAGAGAGTGTTTCTCAGTCCCAAAGTTCAATAAAATGCAAAAAGTGTCTTACACAGTGAAGGGATTAAAATTCTCTATTTCCCAGTATTTAATATTTCCTTTTAGTAACAGGAATCACAAAAATCCAGTTTAAATTCTGAAATACACTTAAAAAGTTCTTATGAATTTTCCTTTGAATTATAAATCAAGAATTTAATTTAGAAATCTTGATAAATCATGAAAATCAGCAGGTATCGGATAAGATCTTGACCCACAACTCACACAGACTCAGCCGTATCCTCCTTCACAGCCTTATTTCACACCTCAGCTCAACATCCCATAAGCAGGTTTAATTTGCAACATTCTGTATTATAGCCGATTGCTGCTCTCCAATTAAGTGCTTTTGAATATTGCCCAAAAGCGTTTAATAAAATCTGAAATGCCTACATTTCAGAAGCATGTCTATTGCTTATTGCAGGTAAAATGTGCACAGAATGTTAGTTTCTGTATGAGAAAACAATTGAGATATTTTAATGTTAACCAGGGTCTCAATTACAGCTGGTGAATTGGGTTGAATTGTGATTTATGATTAGTAGAACTGTTTTTCTCACGTTTTGCTGTTCTTTTGGTTCTAGGTTCTGCCATTTATCTATCGTGCCATTGGTTCGAAACATCTGCCCATCAGAAACATCAGCTTTGTTCATTTTGATTCCCACCCAGACCTTCTTATTCCTGTCAATATGCCTGCGGACACAGTCTTTGACAAAGAATCTCTGTTTAGGTAACCCTTAACCTGGGGCCTAATGCCAGCTTAGAATTTAATGTTCTTACTCCATGCCATTAATGGGTCATTTGTTAAGAATTTTACTTCAGTGGGCTCAACAGCAGGTAGCTTGCACTAATCATTAACAAATTACCAGTTTGGTGATGCTTGTGGCTTTACATCGGATGGATAAGCCATCTTTATGCTCATTTTAATTAGTTTTTGTACTATTTATTGTTTCAATTGGTTCTTATATAATTGATTCTTCTATTTATTTGTATTGACTCATTATTTATGCTTTTATTCATGTTAAGTGTAATTTAGATTCTTTTACTGGTATTTATAGCACCATCAATGTTGGTTCTGTGATTTCTCTACATTATGCTGTACATGCTGTTTTTAACTTTGGACGGAGAAACATGGCCATGTCAAGCATCAGTTTTTAATCCTTGGGATATGTAGTAGTAAAGATTATTGTTATTGTTTTTATTCAAAAACAAAGAAAAGACTGCAGGGTGGAATGTACAAGGTACAGGAATCTTTATTAAAAGTCTATGCAAAATTGTGATACATAAAAATGGCTCTCATATACCTGGAGTATGGACCCAACAAGGTCCATGTTTCGGAGAAACACTCCTTCAGGGGTCCGGGATATCCAATGTATCACATTTAGAGAGTCATGCGAAGAACAACGTTGTAGTGTAAAATAATTAAAATTTATAAATCGAAAGCAAGAAGTTCTTCTTCCGGGCTGTCACACTGTGTGGGTGCTGCATGTATATGAGAGTCATTTTTATGGATAACGATTCCTGTACCTTGTACATTCCACTCTGCAGTCCTTTCTTTGTTTTTGGTGTTCACCTTTTACTGCAGACCCGTTGGATTTTTCTTTGTTTTGTTTTGTGTTTTATTCTCCACATTGGATCTAGTTTGTCTTGCTGTTTTCTCACTGGAAGACTCCATGCCAGTCAGGTTTCCAGGCGACTATGCCTGAAGAGTAGTTCATTGAAACAGAGGCAGTGCATGGAAATCTATTTCATAAATTTTCATTGTGGATGCCTTGAAAACTTGACCAACTGGGGATCCTCCCGGACAGTCAAGGGAATAATTGTTACAGATTATTTTTTAAAACAGGATTTGATTTACCATAATATCTGCCATTATTTACTATGGGGGCCTTTTACTAAAGACTAGCTGTTTTGCTATCTGCCACAGGACCCATTTTATTCCTATAGGCCCTCCAGCAGATAAAATGTGTGCTAATCTTTAGTAAAGGACACCCTATTTTACTATAAATCTGAAATGAATTTCACCCCAGTACTCTTCATTGTTGCAAGAAAAGCTAGTTGCAGGTAGCCCACCAGCCATTAAATAAAAAATATATTTCACCCCACTAGACCTTTTCACCACAAGGGAAAACACTACCTACCAAGTAAGCCCTTAAAACACTATAATGCTTTTCTATAACTATGTACTACTTGCACACTCTAATCATAACTTAAACTGGAAATAAGAATAGTTTTTAATTTCTTGTGAAATGTCAACAATTTCACCCCCCCCCCCCCTTTACCAAACTGTAGTACGGTTTGTAGCGTGGGCTGCGGCAGTAACGGCTCTGACGTTCATAGGAATTCTATGAGCATGGGAGCTATGGCCGGTGCTACTGTTTTGCAAAAGTGGGGGTAAACTCCTTAGATCATTAGGAAATCCAGTTTGTAAAATTGGTTCAAGATAATGTTAACTTGTATTCAATGAAACGTAAGGGACTGTTTACTAATGCCTGACAATAATTCACTTTCTAGTGCAATGTGTCGAGTGGTCCTGAACACTAGGGTCTTGTATCTGAACCAACAAGTTGTTTGCAGAAAGCTGTCAGTCATGTTTTCCAACAACTCTTTCCCAGGGAGCTGTTCCTGCCACCTCAATTTGTTTTCTGCGAGCAAGTTGCTCAGAAATGTTTTTGATCTGACGACGCAGATTTGGTCCAGGAGGTTCAGTCTGTCTCAGACTGGGAGGATAGCGAGTCTGATTCCATGCCACTTTTCTCCCAGGATGAAGTCTCCCTGGCAGTCTTCTTCCATGCAGGAGGACAGCGATCGTGGTGGCGACACTGGATCAGGGAGAAAGCACCACGATGTGCCAGTTGTTCAGGGCCTCTGCACTTTCGAGCTTTATTTCCACCTCGCTGCAAGAGTTAAAGCTCGAAACCCCATCAGCTTCTTCTCAGTGCTCAGTTATGAGCAGTTCTGTGGCTCCGACCATGTTTTTTCCCTCATATCCAAACATCACCAAGCTGGTTACTGATCACTGGGAGTCGCCAAAGGGATTCTTTAGAGTGGCTAGAACTATGAAAAGCTGTACATGATGGCGCAAGATTTCCAGCAGCTGTTTGTTAAGCCGAAAGTAGATTCAATGAACCTCTAAAGGATCCTCAGGACCACAATATGGACTTGCTCCTCAAGCGTTAATTTGAAGCTTTGGCTCTAGGAATTACGGACGCGTCTGTCATACTTGCCTGTCTCTGGCTTCTGACTCAATAGATGGAGAAGATCCCCCCAAACTCCTCTCTGGGGTGAATTATATTGCTGATGCTCTGTATGATTTTATCAGAGTTATGAGCAAGGTCTCGGCCTATGCTATCTCCACCAAGGATCACGTCAGATTCAGCAGGGGCAGGAGACAGCAAACCTTGCACTCTTGTTCCTCACCTGCTACTAAGAAAACACAATGACGCCAGGCCAGAGGCTGAGCTTCCCCAGATAGGGGGCAGGCTGTCAGCCTTTTGGTCGGTCTGGTCTCCATGCAGACCACCGATTTCTAGACAAAATCGAGTTCTGTGCCCCACCGCCAGACCACTTCGTGAAGCCTCCAGCTGGCTGGAGAGAGCCCTCAAAGTTCAGGCTAAGGTAAAAAGGCTTCTGGCTCTGCGCCATAGAACTGGTCCCAGACACAGACTTGGGCTCCATATACTTCATTGTGCCAAAGAATGGCTCGGATGACTGCAGACTAATTCTAGAGCTCAATGTGGTTTTGAAGATACCGCACTTCCACATGGAGACCGTTCAATTGGTCATAGTGGCTGTGGCTCTAGGGAATTTTCTTGCCTCCCTCGTTCTGATAGAAGTCTGTTATCACATTCCCATTTTCCTGGCTCACAGGAGGAACTTGCGACTTTTCATGTACTGGAGCAGCATTTTCAGTACCCCTTCAGCCTGGCCATGGCACCTCACACTTTTACCAAGGTGATGGTAGTGGTAGCAGTGCACCTGCACAAAGCTGATATTCAAGTGCACCCATATTTGGATGATTGGCTTATCTGAACTTCATCCAGGAGGAAGGCAAGCTGGCATTTTCGAGAGTGGTGCAACTCCTCCAGAGCTTTGGCTAGATAGTCGGCTTCAAGAAGAGTCAGCTGGAACCGACTTAGTGCCTGGAGTACATGGGAGTCTTGTTTGACATGGCCTTTGACCAAGTGTTTCTTCCAGAGCCATGCAGACTGAAACTCCAGAAGCAGATTTTGGAGCTACTACAGAAACTGGCTTCCATGGTGTGACATTATCTGTAGGTCCTGGGGTTAAAGGCGGCGACCATAAAGGTGTTTCCTTGGCAAGAGCCCACATAAGACCTCTCCAGAATTCTCTTCTCTCTCGCTCTCATCAGTCATACTCACTACAACAGCCGCTCCTCTGGCTTCCTACAGCAAAGAGCAGCATGAAGTGGTGGCTGAGGCCACCTGCCCTTTCCAGGGGCATGCCTCTTGGCATCTCCTCCTGGGAGATACTAATGACTGATGCCAGCCTTTATAGTTGGGGGGAGAAGGTTCACTGCAGCGGTCACCTAGTACAGGAACGTTGGCTCAACAGAAGTGGTCCTGGAACTCGGAGCCATTCTTCTCACTCGTCTGGAACTCGGAGCCATTCTTCTCACATCTTAGGCATTGGAGAAGTCTCTGGAGGGCAAGTCGGTCAGTCTTCTCAGACAATGTCAACAGGCAAGGAGACACCAAAAGTGCCCCGTTGTGTCTGGAAGCTCAGCTTCTCTTCTGGTGTTCAGAGTCTCTTTTGCAGGCTCTCAGCAGAAATGGAAAATATGCAGGTCAACTTTCTCAGTCAACAGACTCTGGGCAATGGTCTCTGCTTCCACAGGCATTCAATGCCATAGTTGGGCACTGGGGGCCTCCACAGATGGATCTGATGGCCTTGGCAGTGAACACCAAGATGCCTCGTTTTTACAGCTGAAGATACAAGCTCTGAAGCGAGGTATTAGACCCATTAGTCCAACCATGCCTAGAGAACAAGCTCTTATACATGTTTCCCCCATGGCCCATGCTCAGTCGAGTCATTCAGAGGTCTGTGATCCATCCCAGCTTGATGGTCCTAGTAGCACCCAATTGGCCTCACAGACTATGGTATGCAGATATATTTCATCTGCAGAAGGACAATGGCCTCAGACTTCCAATCCAAATGGATCTTCTCACTCAGGGATCGGTCCCTATCGAGTATCTGGAACATTTTGGGCTTATGGCATAGCTCTTGAGTGGGCAGCCCTGACGAGCAAGGAGTATTCGGACTTGGTCGTTACCACATTTGCTCAGAATGAAGAAGCCATCCACGGTGGCAGCCTGTGCTAATTTAATTCGATTCTTTGGATGACAATTAAGCTCCCATGGGATAGGTTATTGGGAGTCATATGATCAGGTAGTCTCCTCCTATATAAGGAGCTCTGTGGTGGTAGTTCCCTCACTTGATGTTTCCCAGCAGAAACTTTCAGCCGGAGATCTGTATCAGAAGTAATTTCAGGTAAAAGTTGTAAGTTAGGTATTCATAACTAGGAACTGAGGATTAATGGTTATTAGAATGAATTTAACTATAGTAAATTCACTAGTTGTAGTATTTAGAAAACTCTTATTATTATCTTAGTACTTATATCTTCAACCTCCCTGATGATGGACTCAACTGAAACTTAGCTGGAGTTGAAGGCATATGCTGATTGAACAATATAAGTAATTAAAACTGGATAACTTTAAGGATTAAGAAGAGAGAACCTCAGAACTGATTAAGCATTTCTAATTGGATCATTACTAAAAGGAACAACTGGCCTGGTCAAGCCTACAGATTACTAAAGGAGATATTGGGACTTTAATTGACTCATCATCAAGTTAAGTGAGCTTCATTGGGCCTGAATGGCTTCAAAACTTAACATCATTAAGAACCTTGAAGATTGATTGATGGACTCTAACTTTAAACCTTTAGATAGTACCTGTAGCTTTCCCCAGCCTATGATTTTGTTATTAGTTGCACTTTGTATTACATGTTATTGTAGATTTTAAATTTAGATGAAATAAATTTTGTTAGTTTTTAGGATATGAATTGAATTAAGGAAATCAATAAATTATTCAATTAATTTTATGTTATGGTATTCTTGGTATAGCATTTTAATGAATTGAATATCAATAATTGACTATATTTACCCTACTTGGTATAGAAATGTATGAGCTTTGCTGCCTTCTGCCTTAGGATCAATCAGAATTTGAAGAATTTTCGGTCTCTCAGAGGAACTGAGAGAAAAAAAGCAAGATGATGCATTGGTAGATCATCATGATCATACTGTCTGGTTTAAGTCTCTGCTTGTTGCAGGTCATGTGAGTAGCTTTGAGATCAATACATAATTGGTTCTAGTTGCATATGTTTGGATGTTATAATGTTGCCCTGTATTGATAGCATGGAATATTGATACACCTTGGATTTTGGCCAGGTACAAGTGACCTGGATTGGCCACCATGAGAACAGGCTACTGGGCTTGATGGACCTTTGGTCTGACCCAGTAAGGCTATTTTTATGTTCTTATGTTCCTATGCTTGTTACAGAAGAGAATTGTGGTATTGGCGATTTTTCTCCATATTCTTCCTTCCTTCCTGTTAGCAATTGAGTAGAGTTCTAATAAAAGACCTTTTGTACAAGAGTAGCTCCCTGGGAAGGAGGTGGAGTTGGAAAACATGATTGACAGTTTTCTGCAGGCAACTTGCAAGTTCAGCTACAAGACCCTTGCGTCCAGGACCACTAGAAACATCTTCAAGAAAGATTACCAAGGTAAGACCCTAATCTTTTTTTAGCAAAAATTTAGATTCCATCTTATTCAATTAGCAAAGAGCAGGGCAATGCCTTCTGTCTGGGTCAGATAGATAGAAGACATGTCTGGGTTTTCCCAGACGTCTGGTAACCCTAGGAAAAAGGTACAGGCAATGCTGTCTGCCAAATGCATCAAACTGTTGCATTTGTATGCCATTTCACTGCTGATATCACTAATCCAAGTTTAATAATTAGCATTGTAAGACAACTTGTATGATCTTTTAAAGTGGATGGGCGATGTCAGTGCTAGAAGACTTCAGCAGCAGCTGAGTTTCAACCGGGGAGAGTCGCCTGGTCCAAGAACTATAGTGCTAGTTGAGACAGCTTTTAGGGTGAGAAGCCAGGGAAGTTACTATATTGGAGGCCAAGGGACTAATGAAAAATGGGAGCACAGCATATTTGGAAGGGGAAATAAGTCAGAGGAGAAGGGGGTAGGGGAAGGGCTGTGTTCAAACAGAGGGTAAAGAGACTTGTAAGGAAGGACAGCAAGGGGATGGGGGATATGAGGGGGAGGAAACAACAGCGTAAGAAGACATATGAAAGATGAGGTGGGGTAGGGGATATTGGAGGGTTGTGGAAGTGGGGATAGGTACACATAATTCTCCCAGGAGTAACAATGTTTGTAGCCTTTTGCTTAGGATTTTTGTAATTCAGACTGAAGGAGTCCTGACGATTGCCCCCTTTGTATGGATTCAATTAGTAAATTGTGGTAGTCGTGCATTTCCCATGTTGGCGTTCTTGACGCTTGTCCATAGTCACTGACTAGATTTTAAAACCACAATTCCTTTACTTTTTCACAGTGAGCTTAGCATTGAGAACTGGATTATGCCTGCAGTTTATGCTGGTCACTTCTCTCAAGTAATCTGGCTTCACCCAACATGGGCACAACAAATCCGTGAAGGCAAGCATTGCTTCTTGGTGGGTAAGGATGCTTCTACCACCACTATAAGGTAATACATGCCCAGCTTTCCACCCAATGCAGTTAGAATGATTTTCAGATACTGTCATACTTTTCCATCATAAACTTCATTGGTTACCTATAAAAGCTCATATAACATTTAAAATAACCTGTACTGAATCTCATATTTTGCTTTCTAATTCATCAGAAATTCTTACGCTCTCTTTCATTCACATTTCTCTTCATCAAGAATACATATCTTTTCTATTGAGATTTCCTGCTATCAAAGATATAAAATACAAACATCAGTTTCATGCTATGTTATGTTAATTCTGTGGCTTAATCACCAAGTGTAAGGGGAATAAACTCATGAACTAGAGATCAAAGAAACTGTGATAAATATATATATATATATATATATATATATATATAAATGATCTCATTTGTGTAAAAATAACTAATAAAGCTTTTTTACTTGTGACATGTGCTCAGAATTGTGTAGCCCAGCCAAAGATCTTAGATCCATATAGCTGGTGCATCCAGCTATATGGATCTGTGATCTTTGGCTGGGCTACACAATTCTGAGCACACGTCACGAGTCAAAAAGCTTTATTAGTTATTTTTACACACATGAGATCATTTTATATATGTTAATTCTGTAACCAGAATTTGGAATAGTTTACCGTTGACTATCAGAACAGAGCCACGCTATACGAGATTTCTTAAGAAGCTGAAAACTTTATTTCCTTTGTTTTACTGATGTACACTTTTATATTGTTGTAATTCCCCATATTGATTGGATGGGCTCTATTGTTGTAAATCACCTTGAACCTTTATTGGTATAGTGCAATAAAGAAATTGAAGATTAGATTAGATTGCTTTAAGTGGCATTTCATTTATTTATTTGGGATTTATTAACTGCCTTTTCATGAAGAGATTCACCTAAAGCGTTTCTTATTGCCCCATTTCAAGAGATTTCTTAAAGAGTTGTGCACCTTTATTTTACATTGATGACAACAACTCTTAATTCTGTGCCAGGATTTCACAAAGTGTCTTTCGATTAGTACCTTATACTTACAAATGACATTTGGCACATCACTGTTTTGATAGCCTAGTTTCAAACCTTATTACCAGTTAGTGCTGTCAGCCATTTGTAGCATGTTGATGATTCGAGAGTCATCCTCCTCCTCTACAGAGTTACTAGTGACCCTACTTTCCTAGTGGTGTAAAATGGGTACAAGTGGATCGAATTCTTATTATTTTTTTTTACTCCATCAAACATTATATAGACTAGGAGACACTTGATGAAGTTACCAGGAAATACTTTTAAAACCAATGGAAGGAAATATTTTTTTACTCAGAATAGTTAAGCTCTAGAACACGTTGCCAGAGGTTGTGGTAAGAGCAGTTAACATAGCTGTTTTTAAGAAAGGTTTGGAGAATTTCCTGGGGGAAAAGTCCATAGTCTGTTATTGAGACAGACATGGAGGAAGCCACTGTTTGCCCTGGATCGGTAGCATGGAATGTTACTACTATTTCCCAGGATTGGCTACTGGGAAGACAGACTACTGGGCTAGATGGACCATTGGTCTGACCCAGTAAAGCTATTCTTATGTTCTTATGCTATTTCAGAAACTGTTTTTGTTATACAGAGTTTCACAGCATATGCTTTTTTGCCTCAAAGTAAAATAGTATAGAGATGTCCAAATTTTACTTTTTTTAAAAAAATTATATTTATAAGATTTTATACAAAATACTTGTAACACGATCTTTACAAAATCAAACACACAGCTGTATAAAAACAGAACATTCAGTTTGTCATGTAAAGCTGTAGTTGAATGAATGCATTGTAGATAGTGAACTTAAATTTCACTGTATGATGAACATGGCTCACATATTTTAAGAGTTCTGGCAACAGGAAACAAAAAAGGAGCCAAATACTTTTAATAAATGCCAGTGGGTGTTTAAATACATTTGTGTCTGACCTGTAATGCTTTTGTATAGAAGGTATTTGTGGTGTGTAGTGAATTACTTTGGTATATCCTCAGTACATCTGTGGCCTGGTGATATACTATAAATAGACCCTGCTCTGATTCCGAGTTAGAAAATTATTCTGATCTGCTCTTTAACCAAGCACTGAGGCTTGACTACACACCTTTCTCTGCTTGGAGTTGGTAAGCATGAACATTGGCTTACTGCACACCTAATATACTATGCATGAAGAGATGTCCTCTCTCAGTTACAGTATATGTGCAAGATAGAAATATGAGGATGGTTTGAAAAGTTTGGTAAAAAAAAAAGTAAGTTAAACAATGTAGTCTCCATTGAGGGCTATGCACTTAGTCCAGCGAGTTTCCAGTTTTTTTGTATCATAGGAAAAATAGCTTACAAAAAAAAACTGGAAACTTGCTGGGATAAGTGCATAGCTCTTGATGGAGACCACTTTGTTTAAGGGGCTGGGACTTGTACACCATTTTTTTGTTTACAACCATATTCAAAGTGGTTTACATACAGGTACTGAAGGTAATAGACTTAGTAGATAAGGACAGATTGTTCACCCTCTCCAGGGTGGGGAGAACGAGAGGGCACTCTCTAAAGCTGAAGGGGATAGATTCCGTACGAACGTGAGGAAGTTCTTCTTCACCCAGAGAGTGGTGGAAGACTAGAACGCTCTTCCGGAGTCTGTCATAGGGGAAAACACCCTCCAGGGATTCAAGACAAAGTTAGACAAGTTCCTGCTGAACTGGAACGTGCTCAGGTAGGGCTGGTCTCAGGGCACTGATCTTTGATCAGAGGGCCGCCGCGTGAGCGCACTGCTGGGCACGATGGACCACTGGTCTGACCCAGCAGCGGCAATTCTTATGTTCTTAGGTACTTCAAGTATTTTCCCTATCTGTCCCAGTGGACTCACAATCTATCTAATGTACCTGTGGCAGTGGAGGATTAAGTGACTTGCCCAGGAGCACAAGGAGCATTACAGGGTTTGAACCCACAACCGTGGGGTGCCGAGGCTATAGTTCTAACCGCTATGCCACACTCCCCTCCTTAACTTTAACTTGTTTTTTACCTGCATTGGGAACTTCAACTTAAGTTCTTTCTCCGGCTCTATATTCCACCTATGAGAGCATACCGGATGGGCATTACTCCAGTTCATAACTGTCCTAAATGTACGCGGGCTCATGCCACACTGGGCCATATGTTTTGGACCTGCTCACGTATTACTCAGTTTTGGAACTGTTTGGGTCAGTACACTACCTCATTATGGGACAGGCAGTGGTCGCCCACGCCCAGAGCACTTTTTGGATTTTACCAGGTAACATCTCCTAAACCCAAAGGATTGTCGGGATTTGTGGCTAGAGTGATGCTACTGAGCAAAAAGGCCATTTTGACCAATTGGTTGTCTACTGAGCCACCGACCTATAGTCAATGGAGATCGTGATAAGAACATAAGAATTGCCACTGCTGGGTCAGACCAATGATTCCATCCTGCCCAGCAGTCTCCTCGCAGTCTCCTTTTCAAGGGATAAGAGGCCCAGTTTCTCTAATCTCTCGCTGTACGGCAACTCCTCCAGCCCCTTAACCATTTTAGTCGCTCTTCTCTGGACCCTTTCGAGTTGATAATCATTCAAGCCTCTTTGGAACATAGATACTTTGCAGACCTTGACAAGGGTCAGGGCCGTCACTTCCAGGCGATTTGGGAACACTTCTGGATGGATCTCACTCCTCAAGCACAGGGTCGACTTTTAAATATGTGACATTGATTCTTGGCTATTTATAGTGCTCGCGAACTGGGTTTGCATTAAGGGATATGGTGGGGAATATAATGCGCGTATACAAAAGAAAAATGTTCTGTTTTGTCCACTATGTTTGCATGCACTTTGACATTTAATAAAAATATTTAAACATAACTTGCTTTTTTACCAAACTTTTCAAACCACTCTCGTAGTCTGTTAAGCTTAGTGGCCATATGCTGATGCAGAGACTTAGCCAAAGATTTGTGCCAAATCGTTTCACTAACGGTGGCTTATATAAGGTTTGGCTATGTCTTTATAGCTTTTTCTCTTATTGGAACTTCCATTGCTGTCCTTTCTAATACCACTCGCATTATCACCATCATTACATTGATATCTTGGAATGGAGATTCAGTGTGCCTTCTGAGCTACAGCTGAATGCACTCCAAGGCATTGTTAAGCAGCGGCATTTTATTAGCCAGCTTCAGTGCTGAAATGGTGTGTGTGCAGTTGATTTATTACAGCTGTGCTGCTCTTATCTACAAAAGATATGCAAGCACACATATTATAGAGGGGGCTCTCTTGATCCAAATTATATTCAAATGATTTTTATTGAGCCAAAAACCAAACAAGTTCAGCAAATACTGAAGAACCAAACAAGAATCAATTTTGACAATAGAAAAATGTACAATCTAAAAAAATCCCACAACACCCCCATCCCCCCTTCTCCTCCGGAGTCCCATCTTGATCCAAATTATAAGATCTGTGCTGTAGAGAACAAGAATTGTCATACTGGGTAAGACCAAGGGCCCATCTAGCTCAGCATCCTGTTCTTAACGGTAGCCATTCCAGGTCACAAATACCTGTCAGGATTCCAAAAAGTAGCAAAATTCCATGCTATTTTTTCCCAGGGGTAAGCAGTGGCTTTCTCATGTCTACCTTAATATTTTATGGACTTTTCCTCCAGGAATTTGTCCAAACCCTTTTTTTTCCCCAGCTACACTAACTTACTACATCCTCTAGCAACAAGTTTCTTTAATACAGTGGTCTCAAACCCGCGGCCCGGGGGCCACATGCGGCCCGCCAAGTACTATTTTGAGGCCCTCAGTATGTTTATCATAATCACAAAAGTAAAATAAAACAGCTATAAATTACATTATTACATTATTATTTATAAATTACAAAGAGGTTTACCTTATGCTAAATTTTCATTTTCTTAATAAGACATTAACTATTTTTTTCTGAGGCCCTCCAAGAATTTATAAATCCAAAATGTGGCCCTCCAAAGGGTTTGAGTTTGAGACCACTGCTTTAATACATACTGTATCCATGTTACACTGTACATGGTGAATGATATCATTAAAAGGTTCTTTTTCTATTGTGTCTTATCCAATCCAGGGTAACAAGTACTGATCATTACTTTCTTAGTGATGGCCTCTATGTTCCTGAAAATCAGCTTATGAATCCAAAGCCTTTACATCTGGAGGTGATTCTGTTGACTCCCTTTGAAGATTTGCACAGTCAGGAAATTGGAAATGGGGAATTTACCACTAAGAAAAGGAGACTCGAGGAAAATTCAGCTGCTGCGTTGCATACACACTCTTTAGAGAAATCTTGTTTACCCTCTGGAGAAGGCATAGACATAGGAGGGGAGATGATAAAAGCAAAACCAATTTCACTAGACAAGGTGGAACCTTGCACCACATCGTCTGAAGGTCAAAAACAAGAAGGTGCAGAGAAGATCATCAAAGAAATCCAACAGATTCTGCAGAAGGGCAATGCCTATGTTCTAGACATTGACTTGGATTTCTTTTCGGTTAAGAATCCTTTCAAAGAAATGTACACCCAGGTAAAATTACTAAAATGAAAAAGTCCTGGTATGCCAAATACCGCATTTGTACTTACTGCCGATTGTAAGGAACATTGTATAGTTAATAGTTTATTTAAAATTTGATTAAAACACTTAATATAAAATTTCAAAGCGTTGTACAATAAAATCTAAAATTGGAACAAACAATGAAAAATAAACATATAACATATAGGACAGACTAACTTGGGGGGGAAGAGGGTAACGACAAAAGGATAGAAGGGAAAAATTACAATTGTGTCAGTGTTGGAGAGAGCGTGCTGCACACATAATGTAGAAAGAGAGAAACTTTGTTGAGAGAGTGGCATAATGTTCCTGTTTGGGCTGCCACTTGCTTCCTAGCACATAACTTCAAAAAAATAATAAGTGCTGTACTGTGATTATAGCATTGAAGGGGAAATTCTGTAAATGGCTGAAAAGATAAGCACCTATAATTTAGACGCCTGTCCCTTGTCAATCACACTTAGGTGCCTATTATAGAATCAGGCCTAATTAAAAACTTAGGCGCTAGGCCAGGGTTTTAAAAGCCTACATTACAGGCGCCTAAGTTCTTTACAGAATCATACCTAGCATCGGCTTTGGAGTCGGTAGATAAATCCTTCGACTCCCAACTCCTCAGTTTCTGGTACCCACGATTCCGACTCCAGTTACCCCAAATTGTCTCTGACTCCATAGCCCCAATGAGTCCAGCTGGAATTGAGCTTGAAGCACAGGAAATGCTCGAATGGACTCCCCCTCCAGGAATTGGCCAAAGTACTGCAACCCTTTTTGTTCCCATCTCCGAAATATCCCCCCTTCCCTACCCGGTACAAAATCAGGGGCAAACCTCAAAGGTAGATGATGTAGCCCCTTAACCTTACCCAATAACTGTAGTGAATCCCCTTTCCGGATTCACAAAGTCCACCTAGCAAATGGATTAGGTAGAACCAGGAGGTCCTTTTCACCCATGTCCAGCTGTACAGTTGGTAGATAAATCCTTTGACTCCTACTCCTCAGTTTCTGGTACCCACGACTCCGACTTCAGGTACCCAAAATTGTCTCTGACTCTGACTCTACAGCCCTGTCTAGCAGCACCTAAGTTCTTCTCCACCCCTAAACAGGCCTACTTTGGAGATAGGCACCTATTTTTTGTAAAATTGCACATAAGAAGATAGGTGCTTATTACCCAATTAATTTTTTTTTTTTTTCAATTATGAGCTTATGAGCTTGTTAACGCTTTTTATTATTATTATTAAGTTAGGTGCTTAATTTTAGGTGCATCTTATAGATTTTCTCCCTTATTGTGTTTTATTTCAGTGCCTATCTTTGGGCACCTTTTACAGATCATAGCCCACAGTTTATAGAATACCAGCTAAGAACACTTCTGTGCATAGTTAGTGCTAATTAGCATCGGTTATTGCCAGTTATAGTCAATAATTAGTTCATGCCAATTGGTAGCCAATTAATAGGTTAGGTATACAACTAACACTTTTATAACTTGCACATGGCAACTTTGCACCCTAATACATTAGATGATATTGCTCCTGTATCAATCAGTTTCAGAAGTTCCTTGGTTCCATAGATTTTCCCTGATTTATATAAATCTAAAAGAGATTGTAGAAATTTAGAAAGAGCTTAGAGAAAATCTCAGCATCCTCAGATTATTTTCAAATGGGAAGAATCAGATTAAAAGATATAAAGTCAGAGTGAATGAAACAAAGAGAACCTAATATGATCAGAAGATAAGTTTATTTAATCATTATTCAAAACTACTTTTTAAAGTGTTTACCAGCCTGACATCTATAAACGCTCTAATTTCAGTTTCTGTAATTTTACAGCCATAAGTAGAAGACTTGTCCAAATTCTTTCAAACTAAAATCAGTAATATGAGACAGTTGCTTTTGGTAAATACTTGGCAATTTTTTGGTTATTGATTTCTCTATAATGTGGATTTAAGATGGTATTCCTGGAGATAGAATTTAAGAAAGTTTTATTTAGTTTCACCTTGTTTGATCTCCTCATTTTAGACAAGCTTTTCCAAACACATCGTTCTCTGGATATATTTCCTTCTTATTAAAAGGATGCCATCTAATATTCTTCTTTGGTTAACCACCTTTATGAAAAATTTACAGGCTGGGTCTTATCCTGATACCAGATCAGGGGTACCCACACTTTTTTGGCTTGCGAGCTACTTTTAAAATGACCAAGTCAAAATGATCTACCAACAATAAAATTTTAAAAAACACGAAGCACACTGTACGCAGAGAAAATGTTAATTATCATTTGTATTCGGGGTTTTTATCAGAGGTCAAGGCAGATGACTTTATGCAATGTCACCTCAGTAACAACTATACAAAAATAGACAAATATACCCCCTCCCTTTTTACTAAACCGCGATAGCAGTTTTTAGCGCAGTAAGCTGTGCTGAATGCCCTGCGCTGCTCGATGCTCATAGGCTCCCTGCGCTAAAAAACGCTATTGTGGTTTAGTAAAAGGGGGCCATAGTGCAAAATATAGATAGCAGATATAAATTCTCAAAACAGACACATTTTGATCACTAAATTGAAAAAATCATTTTTCCTACCTTTTTTTCTGGTGATTTCATGAGTCTCTGGTTGCACTTCCTTCTTCTGTAAAGCCAATATTTCTTTCTTTCTCTCTCCCCCTGCTCCCCTCTTTATTTCTGCCTTTCTTTCTCTCTCCCCTTGCCCCCCCAAGCCATCGTGCCGATTTCGCCACTTCCCTGATTCTTTCCCTACCCCCAAGCCACCAACGCGATTTCTCCCTTCTGCTTCCCCGAGCCAGGTCTGGCGCATACAATCGCCGAGCCCACAAGATTTCACTTCCGACGTCATTTCTAACGTCGGGGAAGAAGTTCCAGGGCAGCGATTGGCTGGCCCAGAACTTCCTCTCCAACGTCAGAATTGACATCGGAGGTGAAGTTTTGTAAGTCCGGCGCTTGTACGCGCCAGGCCTGGCTTGGGGAAGCAGCAGGGAGAAAAAGATTGCAAAGGCAATGCGATCTACTGGTCGATCGCGATTGACCATTTGGGCACCCTGCTTTAGATAATATTGTATTGGCTCCAATACCTAAATCATTAGGAGCTGCCTCGACTCTAGTTAATAATTACAAACCAGTAGCCACAGTTCTTTGATGGCAAAACTTTTAGAATTTGTAGATGCCAATCAGTTCGCCGAGTATCTGGATCCCCATAATTGCTTACAGTCAACCCCTTCATATAAAGAATTGATATTACTTAACATTAACTTCAGAAATTATTTAAGTCTTGACCAGCAGGTGGCGATTCTTCAATTTGACATCTCTGCAACATTTGATGTGTTGATCATCATTTGTTACTGCAGAGATTTGAACAAAAGTGTTATTACTGATAATGTGCTGAACTGGTTTCTAGCTTGACCTATTGTGCATCTCCCATATGGAAGGTATTGTGTGAAGTCTCGCCGGGCTCTCTCCCTCACCTTTGTTGTTTATTGTCTATTTAAGTTCTTTAGAATTTTTATTTTTTTTTAGGAGTCTGTTCTTTCATTTGCTGACAGGTTTGTTTGTTTTTTTTTAATTTTGATTCTGGTACTTGAATGTTTTATATTTGTTAACACAAAATAGGCTTCAAAAAAGAACCCAAAATAATTGCCAATAAGACAAATACAAAGTTCAAAAACACAATTGGCAACAGATATTTTTTCTCCTAGTGCAAAATAAGCCAAAGTATATAGGCCCCAGATAAATGCTGGAGGAGATATCAGAAATTAATTAATAGGACATCAGAACGGGCCAAGCTCACTACTAAGAGCAGGATTTAGGCCCGGGCAAGATCTCATAGGTGACAATCACTAGACACAAGGTCTAAATAAGACCTGCCCTGTACATCATTAAGTCTGATATTTTAAATTTATTAATGCAAAAGTCCATAAACCCTTGGCGTAAAATCGAACCAGGTGAAAAAAAGAATGCAAAATGTTTTAATCACCCAGTAAAAATTCATCAAACATTTATCAAATGTTAATGATGAATATTTACTGGGTGATGATTAAAACGTTTGCCACCCCGTCCCCGCGAGCTCGGTCCCGTTAACCATCTGATCCCATCCGCACAAACTTCCTAGTTATGATTTTATATTGAACATATTTTATTAAAATATAAAAAGAAACAATACTCTGTACAATTGTCATTTTATAAATATAAATAATACAGGGCAAGGATCAACAAAACCCCCGTCTCCCCTCCCCTTCACATATATCCCCTCTACTATCAAGAAAACTGAATAAGCCAAATTATTACAGAGTGCTACACAAATATCATGCTAACAGAATATCGCAGTCACACATGGCAGGAATGGTGTTAAGGAGAGTGCAACTAGGGCAACTGCCTCCTAGTCAGAGAGAGCCCTAAACCAGCTGGAAGCTAAAGACACACTGACTGGGCTTTGCGCTCCCCAGTTATGTCTAACATCAGCTCTAGCAGGATACATATTTTAAATCTGATATATTCTAATCACAAGATAGAAATAAAATTATTTTTTTCTACCTTTTTTCGTCTCTGGTTTCTGCTTTCATCATCTTTTCACTCTCTTCCATCCAGCATCTGCCCTCTGTCTCATCAATCCAGAATCTGCCTCTTCCATCCACTGTCTGCCCTGTACCCCTCCCCCTTCCATATGGTATCTGCGTTCTTTCTATGCCCCTCTCTCCTACACCAGATCTAGCATCTTTGTCCCTCTTTCCTTATTTTTCATCTAACCCCCCTTCCCAGCATCAATCTCTCTCTACTTTGTCATTCCTCTGTCTCTCCCCTTTCCCTCATCTGATCTCTCCATTCCATCCTGACTCCTTCCCCTCCTCTAATCTCCCTGCCAGCTGTTTCCTTCCAATGTTCCTCCTCCCCTGTCCAGCAGTACCTTTTCCTTTTCTTCCTCCCCTTATCAAACAGTAACTCTTTTCCCTTTCCCTTCTCCCCTGTCAGCAGTAGCCCCTTCCCCTCCCTTGTCCAGGAGTACCCCTTCTCCCTTTCCTCCTCCCCTTATCCAACAGTAATTCTTGTCCCTTCCCTTTCCCTTCTCCCCTGTCAGCAGTAGCCCCTTCCCCTCCCTTGTCTGGGTGTACCCCTTCTCCCTTTCCTCCTCCCCTTATCCAACAGTAATCCCTTCCCCTTCCCTTCTCCCCTGTCAGCAGTAGCCTCTTTCCCTCCCTTGTCCAGGAGTACCCCTTCTCCCTTCCCTCCTTCCCTCTCCAGCAAATGTTTCCTCTATGTAGGCTAGCGACAGCTCTGTGTGCTTTTAACTTCGGCACACAGCTGCCCCTAAGCAGTATTTTAGCTGCGGTTTCATGAGGCAGCCTCGGGGCCTTTGGTAGGCTGGCCTTTTCGATGATGCGATGTGGACTGGCCTACCAAAGGCCCCAAGGCTGCTTCATAAAACCGCGGCTAAAATACTGCTTCGGGGCAGCTGTGTGCCGAAGTTAAAAGCACATAAAGCTGCCGCTGCTTGTCTGGGGGTGCGGAGACATATGTGGCAGGAGTCGGTGGTGGAAGGCAGGAGTGCCGACATAGCGACGGCAACAGGAAGTTGCACGTCAGCTGACGCCGGCACCTTTTGCTGCGGTGGAGACCCGAATCCTTCGCGGACCGGCAAGATTTTTTTGCGGACCGACGCCGGTCTGTGGACCGGCGGTTGAAGAACTGTGCTTTAAATTACGACAACTATGAGATTTTCACTTAGCCCTGATAATTTCAGAGCTATTGCTTAGAATTTTGACTAAATTATTACATAGATTATAATTACTGCAGTACATGGCTGTAAGATCTGAAACAATGTCAAAACATAGTATTACAATTTTGCAAACTGGCACTTTACAAAATAAAATAACACACCTTTCAGCTAGAGTAGCAAAATAACGCTCAGTATTTAGGAAGTTGGTTGAGCTGAGAATTTTTCAGCACTCCCTCGTATAACCAAGGAAATATTTTGTCTCAAAGTATGAAAATTTTGCAGGGATACTGTACATGGTCATGGTATGGTATCAAACAAAGAGCTAAGGGGCTCATTTTCAGAGCATTTAGACACACAAAGTATTATAGAAACCTTATGGACCATATTCTATAAATGGCGTCCCGAATGTAGGTGGCACTAGGCATCCTACCATTGTATAACCAGCCAATTGGGATGCACATTTTCTTAAAAAAACAAAACTCGACCTGAGGCCCTATCATATGACACAGTTTTGTTTGGAAAGTCTATGAGGGCCAAAAGTCAAATTTCATCGAATAATAACAAACTGTTAATGATTTTAACAGGAGTTGCCATCCAACATATAACACATAACTGGAAAGACTATAGAGGATTGAATTATTGTTTCTGGTGGAGTTCGGTTTGTCAGGTGTATGAAATGGAAAAAACATTGGCAATCAAGAGAGGTTATTATAAGAAATTTAAAGAGGTGTGGAGACCATTAATTGAGTATTATAATAAATAAATAATTATATTTATCCCCATTAAATATATGTAGGGGGGAGGAGGGATGGGTGGGTTATATGACATTATGAGAGGTAATATATGGAAAGGGAGGGAGGGGAGATAGTTTATGGTATAAAATGAATGTAGAGTTTCAAGTGAAGAATGTATAGTATGACTTGAATTATTGTACACTTGTTTGCATAATGTAAAAACGAATAAAGATATTTAAAAAAAAAAAAAACTCGACCTGAGGCAGGCCGCCTCCACTGTAGGCATCTGTCGCGGGAGCAGGGAGGCACCTAGGGACACTTAAGCTCCCCCAAGGGTGGGTGTGGTTTCACCTGGAAGTGACCTTAGGTGAGCTTAAGCGACCCTAAGCTTCTCCCTAGGGCCGCAATAGATGCCTGAAATGTGGCCTACATTTCAAATAGACGCGGTAGGGAACCCCTAAACCCACTGCATGTTGGCCAGCAGGAGGGATGCCCACTCCCTCCTGCCACAAACCGCAAAACTATCCCCAGCAGGAGGGATGCCCACTCCCTTCTGCAGTAAATCGCGAAACAATCCCTGGCAGGAGAAATGCAATTTTCTTCTTTTTTTTTCTGGAATTTGAGCCATAGATATCAAATGTTTCCAGAACAGAGCACCATAATCAAACTTACCTATGATACCAAGAATTTTGATCATGCTGTGCCACTTCTTATGGAAGGACACTGTCTCGCAATATCTTCCAGAATCTCCTATAAAATACTCATTCTGATTTTTTTTTTTTTAATTCATCCCTCAGGAAAAAAAGAGAGGCGCATCTTTTGACCCCTTATGCTCCTCTTAGCGTTCTTTAATCAACTAAATAGCATATGCTGGTAGTCCACTCTTTGTCTTATTTTGATAGACTGCATTAAAAAGTATACAGTAAAACCTTGGTTTGCGAGCATAATTCGTTCCGAAAACATGCTTGTAATCCAAAACACTCGTATAGCAAAGCTCATTTCCCCATAAGAAATAATGGAAACTCAGACGATTTGTTCCACAACCCAAAAACTTTAATACAAAATATTGTATGTTCTTGTATTGCTAAACTTTGCTTGTTTAAAACAGTCGCTAAACTCTTGCAGTGTCAGAGAGAGAAGAACCATCGGCTCAGTTCTGATGTTGTGATGTGTGTATACTGTATGTACTTGTATTGCAAGACATTTCTTGTATATCAAGTATAACATTGTCTTGCATACCAAGTTACTTGCAATCCAAGGTTTTACTGTCTATGTGATTTCCTCTTATTTTTTTCACTTCAATTTCCCCTATTAACATATATATATACAGTGGTACCTTGGATTACAAGCATAATCCGTTCCAGGAGCATGCTCGTAATCCAAAATGCTCGTTTATCAAAGCGAGTTTCCCCATAGGAAATAATGAAACTCGCTTTGATGCATTCCCCTCCCCCCCCCCGAGAACCGGCATTGCTCCCCTCGAAGGCCCCCACCTGCGATCAGGCACCCCCCCTGCGATCAGGCACCCCCCCCCTGCCTCGAACCGGCACCCCCCCCCCCCCGCCATGATCCGACCCCCCCGACACGATCCGACCCCCCCTACACGATTGGGCACCCCCCCGACACAATTGGGCACCCCACCCCCCGCCGCTTCTTACCCTCATCTGGGCTCTTGAAGATCTGCCTACTCATCTGCTGGGCCTTGAGCATCTGAGCATGCTCAAGGCCTGCGAGTTCACGTTCGGATCGTGGCGGGGGGGTGCCCAATCGTGGCGGGGGGGGGTCGGATCGTGACGGGGGTGCCGGTTTGAGGCAGGGGGGTGCCGGATTGCAGGGGAGGGGTGCTGGATTGCGGGGGGGGGGGGTGCTCGTAAATCGAGCCATGCTCGGTTTCCGAGGCACCGATTTTGCAAATGTTTTGCTCGTCTTGCAAAACACTCGCAAACCGGTGCACTCGTACACCGAGGTACCACTGTGTATATATATGTGTGTGTATATATATATATATATATATGGATGGCGTGTTTTACAAAGCCGCACTAGCGGCTGCCACGCGGCAACAGCCCTGAAGCCCATTAAATCTCTGTGGGCTTCGGGGCCATTACCGCGCTGCAGCTGCTAGCGCAGCTTCGTAAAACAGGCCCATTATTTTTATTGTCAATGTATGTCTATTTCAATGAGCAGTTTAATAAATATTAATAAACTTGAACTCTTATAAATCCTGCATGAGGGTAAATAGCTCTTTCCAAGTGTGAAGCCTGTTTTTACACACAGAAGAATTTATAAAATTTTGTGTATGTTCTCGCCATTCTTAGAGCAATTGTGCATTGGTCTTTATGCACTGGTTTTGGGAGCCTATTTTATAAAGAGACATTGTCACTTGTGTCACCTTTTTGTAAAATAGGTTTTAAAAAGGTACCTTTTTTTTTTGTATATCTTTTATTGACTTTTCAAACTACAATTGTGCAACAAGTAATTCATATACATATAATATTACAAGAAAAGCGCAATAAACTTTTCAGACATTAATGTACAATCATATTTTCCCCCACCCTGCCACCTAATATTCAAATAAAATAAAAGGTACTTTTTGGGACTTCTCATATTGGCCTCCTATTATCAAATCAAGTCCCAATACTGATGCCCTCTGGGGCCTGATTGATAGAAATATCTAGCTAAACCTGATACCGTATGTTTGGGGAAAAACCATGAATCTGCTATTTTAATTTACCAGTTGACAGCTGACCTAGACATGGCATGCTTGATATTAGTGCGATAGAAACAGTCACATTGTGATTTTATAAATGAGATTTGCTGCTAGTTACCATACATTTTAACCAAGCCAGTGTCTGTGTTAAGTGTTACTTCATCAGCCATATTATATTTCATTTAAAAAACAGTTAATTCAGCTTATTCCCCCTCATTTCTTTTAAGGAAGAATATGAGCTATTGCAGGAGCTGTACAGTTTTAAGAAGCCAAATGCAGATGCTACAGAGGTATAGTTGTTTTTTTTTAATAATATGATTGTTGAAAAAGCAGTCTAGTGTGTGTGTGTAATCAAACTATAATTGTGGAGTTTCACTATATATTTATCATATATCCATGTTACATATTGAAAGCAAGTTCAACAACCATTCATATGTTTATGGTGGGGAGGAAAGGCCTCGGAAACAGACGGCATTACATTCAGTGCTAGTTCATATTATTGGCAAAAACCTCCCCTCTTTCCACTTGAGCAGCAAATTAGTAGCTAGTTTTTGCTTTTTGCTCCCCTATGGGAGTGGCCTAAGGGATCTGGCCAATAGAAGTTTTAGGCCACTCCCAGTGCATCCCAGAATGCACTGGGAGAGAGGCCTAATATTCCAGTTGATACAGATGCCTAAGGTCCCTTCTATGGGGGTCGGGGGGCATGCCCTTCGGGGGGGACTGGGCATCCCTTCTGCAGATGATCTTAGGGGGGAGTTGGGAGGTTCCGGTAGGAGGGTCTGGGCATCCCTCCTACTGAGGGATGTCTTAGGGGGTGGCAGCAGGAGAAATTGGGCACTCCTCCTGCCGCAGATATGTGGGGGTGGGGCGGACATACGGGGGTTCCGGCAGGAAGGACTGGGCATCCCTTCTGCCGGTAGTCTTCACTGGGGGGGGGGGGCGGGGAGACGGGTTCCCTACCATGGACACTAAACTGATCACAACAGGGAGATTTCCTTGCCTCCATCAGCTCAGCGGCAATCCAATTCTCTAACCGGCGCCTGTGACATGGACGCTGGTTAGAGAATTGTGGTGTTAGGCAGGCTTTACAATTCTATATAGAACGCCCGTGTGCAATTCTCAAAAGCCGCTTAGGCGACTTCTGAGACCGGGCGTCCTATACAGAATCAGGCCCTGTGTGTCTGAACGGGTTAAATAATCAGGTAGGATGGTGTGCATTTGTCTAATGGTTGGCTGAGAGCCTTGAATAATTCTATGCTGATTTATTTGGAGGAAAAGCTCTAAGGCTGATTGGCTCCAGGAGCCTGCAAGTTAAAGGACGGTTCTGTTCTTGGAGGTGTAGCCCCGGAGCACCATTTCTTGAAATCATTGGGCTGGGAGCAATAAAGCTGGTGATGTGTAGCAAAGGGGGGAAAAAAACCCTGATGCAGCCTATTTTGGCAAAACAGGCTGCATCAAGTGTCTTTGAAGGACCTGAAAGTTAGCTGTGGAAACAGTGTGGCCAAGATGATCAGAAGTGTAGCTAAGTGTTTCTTTGCTCTACCTTTTAATATAAAGTTACTGCTGTGTTTCTTTTTTTTTTTTTTTTTTTGAGAGAGAGAGAGTACATGTTCCAGTTATAGCATAATTTAACAATTGCCTTTAATTTTTGATTCAATCTCGTATATCTGCATATCCCACAAATTTTTGATGGAACGTGCTTTTTTTTAAAAAGACTTTTCCTTGCCACTATAAACATTTTGAATGTGACTCATACATGCTTTCAGTCTGTGACACAGATGTATAGAGTTTCACTATACAATAGTCTCCCGTTATCCAACATATATGGAATTGCCAAGTTATTGGATAATTGAAAAGTTGGATAATGCAAAATAAGTGGATAAGGGGTGAAATAGAAGTACAGGCAGTCCCCGGGTTAAGAACATCCAACTTACATCGGGCTCATACTTACAAACTGGGGTCTGCTTCTCCCTTCCTGTCCCAATGCGCCTCTCATCGTCCTTCCCTCCTTCTGTGCTGTATCTCAGATTCATGCCTCCCTCCCTCCCATGCATGTTTACCGCTTCTGGCTGGCTCCCTCCTCCCAGCCGCACTTGTCTTCACAAAGCCATGGCCGTGGTTCTTACATGCAGCCAGCAGCAGACCCATATGCCTTCTCTGATTTTAGATGACTTTTCAGTTTCAGGTGAATGTCGTAAGTAAAGAAATTCTTTTTTGGATTGCGATGGCTGTAGGCCATTTGCTCTGTACTGAGCCTTTTATAACTTTAGATGTGGAATGAAAGCTATTATGCTCCCATTATCTGGACTGCTGTAATTCTCTTTATTGTGGGGTCGCCAATAAATTACATAAAAGATTGCAATTGTTGCAAAGTACAGCAATGAGATTGATATTTCAATTAAGGGAGTATGAGAGAGACACTCCTTTGTTAGTATAATTTCATTGGCTTCCTGTTAGATCAGTGGTCTCAAATTCAAACCCTTGGTGGGGCCACATTTTGGATTTGTAGGTACTTGGAGGGCCGCAAAAAAAATAGTTAATATCTTATTAAAGAAATGACAATTTTGCATGAGGTAAAAATCTTTATAGTTTATAAATCTTTCCTTTTAACAGTTAAAGATTTATAAACTATAAAGAGTTTTACCTTATGCAAAATTGTCATTAACTATTTTTTCTGCGGCCCTCCAAGTACCCTATTTTTTCTGCAGCCCTCACATTTAAAGTTTAATATCTTTCCTTTCTCAAAACTGACACATTTCAATCACTATATTGAAAATAAAATCATTTTCCTTACCTTTGTTGGCTGGTGACTTTATTTTTCTGTGCTGTTAACTATGTTTTCAGGGCCTTCTTGTCCTTTGACTGTTTTTCTCTCCGTCTTCACTTTCTGCCTTGCATCCATCTTTGGCATTAACTTAATATTCAATTTTTCTGCTTTCTTTTCAAAATCTACATTTCCATGTCTTAACTTTCCTTCTATCTCTCTCTTCTTCCATCCCTATTTCCATGGTCTGACATCTTTCTTTCCTTTCTCTCCCTCCCTCCTTCCCCCTGGTCTGGCATCTGTCTCCTTCCCTCCCCCAACTTTTTATTTCCTTTACCCTGCTCCCTTCTTTCTTTCTCTATCTCTCCATGTCCCCTTTCTTTCTATATGTCTGTCTTTCTCTCTCTCTCTCTCTCCATGACCCTTTTCTTTCTTTTTTTCTTTCTCCATGCCCGCCCTTTCTTTCTTTCTTTCTCTCTCCATGCCCCTTTCTGTCTGTGTCCCGTCTCCCTTCTTTCTTTCTGCATCCCTCTCCTCCCCTTTCTTTCTTTATTTCTCCCTGCCCTCCCCCAAGCCACCACCATTGGGGAACAGGCCGCCAACGCCGCAATCGGGGAACAGGCCAGCGCCGAGGTCTTAGCTCTTCCTGCTTATCTTCCCCAGCGCGGGGCCGACCAATTCTCGCCACCCGACATCAATTCTAAGATTGCCTGCATGGTTTGCCATACTGAGACAGACCGCAGGTCCATCAAGCATAGTATCCTATTTCCAACAATAGCCAACCCAGGTAATGACTAACTGGCAAGATCCCAAAGAGTAAAACACATTTTATGCTGCTCATGCTAGGCACAAGCATCTTAATTATAGCTTATGGACTTCATTTTCCTGAAAGCAGTTTACCTAGCAGGAAAACAGAATATTTTGTCAGACAAGATGAACAGAATCCTACAACCTCATGAATGGTCACTCAACAAAACTGTGCTATGACAGATATTCAGGGACTGGAGAACCCAGAAGTAGGCCCTTTATGCATCCCCTCACATTCACAAACTTGAAATTTTCTATTCCAAAATCTACACTCCCAATCGCCTAGAGTCGGATTCCTTACTCCTTGACTGATGAAACAGATTTCTGTGCACTTTCCCTCCAATACCTCTCATCAGAAAGACTTTATTCAAACTTCATCAAGAGAAAGCAACCATGATTCTTATAACTCCTCAGTGGCTGCAACAGCCATGGTTCCCTCTCCTTCTCCAACTCGGTATTCAAGAACCCATCGAACTTCATACTTTTCAAACACTGCTGACTCAGAACAAGAGATCTCTTCTCCATCCCAGTCTACGCTCGTTATCTCTTACAGCATGGTATCTCTCTCCCAATTAGTAAATATTTTACGCTTTCTGCTCCAGTTTCAGCTATCATTCAAGCCTCAAGAAAACCTTCCAATCAATGCTGCTTCCATTTTAAGTGAACTCTCTGGTTTAATCTTAATTCCCTAGATCTGATCACCTGTCCTCTCCCACCAGTCCTGGACTGTCTTTTACACCTCTCTAACTGGTCTCAAAACTACTTCTATCAGAGTTCATCTCGGTGCTATAACTGCATTTCATGCATTGCTGGAAAAAAACCTTTATCCGTGCCTCCTTTAGTTTCCAGATTCATGAAGGTTTTTTCCATGCTATATCTCCCAAACAAGACTCCTTCATTTGCTTGGGACCTTAATGTTATACTTTCAACTCTGATGAAGCCTCCACTTGAACCACTGGCTACTTCATCTCTAAAACACTTTGCATGGAAAGTGGTATTTCTAATCTGCATTACTTCAGCTCAGAGAGTCAGTAAACTGCAAGCAGTGGTGTCAGATCCACCTTACACAACATTTTACCATGACAGAGTTGTTCTCTGTACTCATCCAAAGTTCCTTCCAAAGGTAGTCTTGGAATTTCATCTCAACCAGTCTGTGGTTCTCCCTGCCTCCTTTCCAAGACCAAATTCTCATCCTAGTGAAGCAGCACTTCACACATTAGCATATAAACATTTTCTTGCTAATTACTTAAATCGGACCAAGCTTCACAGAACTTCTACACAGCTGTTCTGTCATTTGATCCAAACAAACAAGGAGCTCCTGTTACCAAAAGAACAATCTCCGTATGGCTGGTGGACCGTATCTCTTTTGCTATACTCGGGCTGGGCTGAGGCTAGAAGTTCATGTCACTGGAAGTTCAAGCTGTGGCCACTTTAGTAGCTCATCTATGTTTCACTCCCATTGAGGACATCTGTAACTTCCATTAATGTTTGGAGAATCATTCTAGATGGGATAGTCTGTTCGGCCGAACAGTTCTACAAAATTTATTCTGTATTTAATTTCCAACTTCCCTCCAACCCTAACTAGTAGCTAGGGAGTCCCATATGTGAGCATATGCTGCCTGCTTGTCCTAGGATAAAGCACAGTTACCTGTAAGAGTTGTTATCCGAGGACAGCAGGCAGATATTCTCACAACCCTCCCACCTCCTCTAGTTGGCTTTTTAGCTTTTTTACTGAACTGACGCAGACGTCAGGCGGAAAGGCACCAGCGCAGTATAGGCAGT
This sequence comes from Geotrypetes seraphini, assembly GCF_902459505.1. Taxonomy (NCBI): domain Eukaryota; kingdom Metazoa; phylum Chordata; class Amphibia; order Gymnophiona; family Dermophiidae; genus Geotrypetes; species Geotrypetes seraphini. The sequence goes on from NC_047085.1 coordinate 222,685,568, forward strand.
CTCGAGACCTTCAAAAGATTTAAAGTGTCAGTACACTTTTTACACTGTCTGCCCCCCTTCTGAAACTATTGCAGGCCTTTGCCGGGCCTGCTATGAGACCTGGTGGTCCAGCAGTGGGCCAGGACAGGAGGGATCCCTTCCATCTCCTGTCCCGGTCAACTCTACTAAAACTTTTACCTCCCTCCCCCTCCCCGGTGTACCTTTTAAATCCCTGGTGGGCCAGGACAGCAGGGATCCCTCCCGCCCCTGTCCCAGCCAATTCTAAGAATTTATACCTCCCTCTCGCCTCTACTGTGTACTTTTAAAATCCCTGGTGGTCCAGTGGCAGGAACACTATATTTTAAAAGGCTAAATGAAACCTCAACAAATATATATTCAATGATATGCAACAGGTTTCTATTACTCACAATCTAAGAATCATGAGCTTAATGAGAGGAAATGTCTCAGATATCCTGCAACGTTCAATGTTCAAACGTTCAATGTTTGAACGATAGATTGATAAAGCAGGTAGGATTTTCATTCATTGACAAAAACCTCTCACTCATAAATTTAAGGCGTTTAAACCTATTGTAGTGTGTATCATACTGGAATTATAACTCAATGCTTGTAAATAAAGAGAGAAAAAATGCACTTATCTTGAAGGTTAAATAGAGAAGTGCCACTAAGTGAAATGCTGTGAATAGTGCAGCATTCGCCCGACAGGCCCGTTTCGCCAAAAATGAATGGCTTCTTCGGGGGTCTTTTCTGGAAGTGTTAGCGGTTTAAGGCAAAGATTTTCACAGAAATGGCGCTGATTCTCGTGGCAGCCAATCAGCTAGCAGCTCTGCATGGGCAGGAGCGACCTTCCTTTGCTCTTGCCTGTCATAAGTTCTCGTGGCCCCATGAGAACTCACGGCAGCTAATCATCTAGTGACTCTTCACGGGCAGGAGCGAAAGAAGGTCACTCCTGCTGTGGTTCACCGCTGGACCACCAGGATTCTAAAGGTACGCGAGGGAGGTAAAAATTCTTAGAATCGACTGGGACAGGAGGCAGGAGGGATCCCTGCTGTCCTGACCCAACATTGGACCATCAGGACTTACGGCAGGCCTAGTGGAGGCCTGCAAGGCATAGGGAGGGAGGGGGGATAGGGTACAGAACTTGGCAGGGAGGGAGGGGTCTGGGTGCAGAAACTAACAGGAGAGAGAGTGAGTGAAAGGGCTGGATGAAGAGCCTGGCAGAGCATGGAGGGAGGGGGAACAGGATACAGAGCCTGGCAGTACAAGGCAAAGCACTACGCTTAAATATTAAACACACACACACACGATTTATATTCGAGTCAACCTTTTTCCTCCTTTTTTGGGAGAAAAAAGGTTACCTCGGATTATATTCAGGTTGGTTTATATTCGCGTATATATGGTAACTGTGCTATATGCAATGTGTACTGTGTATCTATTGTGACGCTGCATTAAGTCTCATGGTTCAAGAGATAGTCATGAATCTTGAACATTTTACAAAATAGTTATTTGCTATTTGGACTGTCAAGATGACCACACCTGAGTTAAAAGGTTTTATGTGTCAGTTCACAGTGCACTTCAGTTCTTTCTTGAAGTAAAGAATTTCTTTTAAAGTGTAATGTGTTTGAAGTGTGATATCCTCTTAAACTACTACATATGTGTTTTTCAAGGAAGGCTTGATAGACTGTGTGGAAATCCGCATTCGACAATTGGAGGACTTGGAAGCTGCTTTTGCAGATTTTTGCGATGATGATAGTGAGGAAACGCTGCAGCGATGGGCTTCCAATCCTGGGTGAGTTGTGAATAAAGGCTCATGCTATTAGGATCCTGGATCTAGTATCAACTCAGGTAAAGACTCAAGAAGCAGGAGGAAACTACTATATAAAAAAAAAGAAATGGGGAAACTCAGAATGGCTTTTCCTGAGAAAGAAGGGGGAGTGTTGTGCAGAGAAGATATCTTTATGAGACTAACATGTCTAAAGTAACAATGTTTTGGGGCTACCAAGGTCCCCCCTTTTCTCATCAAATCTTGTACAGTACCCTGAAACATTTGTTAGCATTTTTTTAAAAATGCATATTCTATGTCTGGTATGTTTTCATAGCGTAAATTTAAACAGCAAAAAATGTTTTTCGTTTTGTTTGCTCCTGGAAGTATTACTGTGAGATTTTGCAATGCATTTCTCAGCAGTATTTGAGCTCATCGAAATAGCAGTATTAACAAAAAAAAAGCTTAATTACTTAGACAGTTAAAATCATTAACATAGCTCCTCTCATTTAAATTTCTAATGTATTTTGAAGAGAGATAACAGCTTTCAAAAATGTGTAATATTTATCTTTTTTGCCACTCCGGTTGTCAGGAAGTTCTGCTTCACTCAGAGAGTGGTTGACACCTGGAATGCCCTCCCAGATGAGATTATTGCGGAATCGACCGTCCTAGGCTTCAAGAGCAAACTAGATGCATATCTCCTTAAGAGAGGCATGTAAGGATACGGTGGACTATAAATTACGACAGGTGTACACCTGGCAGGGCCTCCGCGTGTGCGGATCGCCGGACTTGATGGACCGAAGGTCTGATCCGGAGATGGCATTTCTTATGTTCTTATGTTCTTATGTTCATGAATCTCAGATAATCAGGGTACTGCTTTTGTTCATGCTATCTTCAGGAACTCATTCAAGCATCCCACTCAAACTTTTTTTTTTTTAGTTCAGAAAATAGTTATTGAGTTTTCAATTGAAAACATATCCAACATATGAAAACTGTATAACAAAATATAAGAGGAACAGATAAGAATGAGCAAAACATACTAATATGAGATGTAATGCACGAAAATATCATTAGTGATCTAGAACTTGAGATGGTGAAGGGGTAGATTTCACAATACTGTAAAAAGGGGTTCCAATTTTCTTTATATCTAGACATAGTATTTTCCATTTCATCTAGCTGGAAATGCCATTGATATAACTTAGAATTTTCACAATAGCACAACAGTAACTTTTCACAAGGGATTCAAATCAATGACTTATTCCTCCAAAGATAGCAATACCTTCAGCTATCTTGGTATACCCTCATGCATATATATTATTATACCGTTCTAAAGGATCCTCAGCGGCACCACTTAGGGCTCGATTCACTCTCATTGCCCAAAGCTTTACGTGTCAAATCTTCATCGGGTCCTAACTTAACTTAAATATATAATTTTTATATGTCATTTTTTACTTATGTTTTAATTTGATCTATTTGATCTACTTTTCAAAAAGCAACACTTAGCTTAGTGACTTGTGGTCTCTGGCCCAGGGATTGTCATACCGACATGTTTCGCTATTAGCTTTATCAAGGAACTTCCCCAGATATTCAATCGCCAGCAACCCGACCACTCTACCTAAAGGTAGATGTATGCAAAACATACTAATATGAGATGTAATGCACGAAAATATCATTAGTGATCTAGAACTTGAGATGGTGAAGGGGTAGATTTCACAATACTGTAAAAAGGGGTTCCAATTTTCTTTATATCTAGACATAGTATTTTCCATTTCATCTAGCTGGAAATGCCATTGATGCTATTAGCTATTAGCTTTTAATGCTATTAATGCTATTAGCTTTATCAAGGAACTTCCCCAGATATTCAATCGCCAGCAACCCGACCACTCTACCTAAAGGTAGATGTAAGCAAAACATACTAATATGAGATGTAATGCACGAAAATATCATTAGTGATCTAGAACTAGTGATCTAGAACCTAAAGGTAGAGTGGTCGGGTTGCTGGCGATTGAATATCTGGGGAAGTTCCTTGATAAAGCTAATAGCGAAACATGTCGGTATGACAATCCCTGGGCCAGAGACCACAAGTCACTAAGCTAAGTGTTGCTTTTTGAAAAGTAGATCAAATAGATCAAATTAAAACATAAGTAAAAAATGACATATAAAAATGATATATTTAAGTTAAGTTAGGACCCGATGAAGATTTGACACATAAAGCTTTGGGCAATGAGAGTGAATCGAGCCCTAAGTGGTGCCGCTGAGGATCCTTTAGAACGGTATAATAATATATATGCATGAGGGTATACCAAGATAGCTGAAGGTATTGCTATCTTTGGAGGAATAAGTCATTGATATAACTTAGAACATAAGAATGGCCTTACTGGGTCAGACCAATGGTCCATCAAGCCCAGTAGCCTGTTCTCACGGTGGCCAATCTAGCTGACTAATACCTGGTCAAAACCCAAGGAGTAGCAATAATGAAACTCGAATACTGTAAGAAGAGTAAAACATGGGAGCAAAGAAATTAAATTTTCTATAAATGAGGGAGCTGTCTCTTGTGATAAATCATCTTCTAAATGGTTGCTGCAGATGGGCAGACTGAATGGGCCTTTTGGCCTTTATCTGCTGTTATGTTTTTATGTTTCTATGAGTGAAGCCAGTGGGTCTGTGACATCTGATCAAGAAGTTGATGAAGTGGAAATCGTAATTGAAGGAAAATATCGGAGTAGAAGAGCAATCATTTAGTATCTCAGATGAAACAAGAAAGCAAGATCAATAGCATACCATTCTCTTTTTTTAATTCTTTATTTAATATTTTCTAATACATTGAAATCCAAACCAAAAAACAGCTTATCCCAGGACAAGCAGGCAGGTATTCTCACTAGTGGGTGATGTCATCCGACAGAGCCCCGACACGGACATCTTGAAAGCATGTCTTGCTTGAAGAAACTTAGAAGTTTCGAGATGCCCGCACCGCGCATGCGCCAGTGCCTTCCCGCCCGATGTACCGGGCGTGTCTCCTCAGTTCTTTTCTTTCCGCGGAGCTGAGAAGTTTGTACTTCATTCTGCGCTGACTGAAATTCAGTTTTTGCCTTCTAATTACCCGCGTTTCTGTTTCTTTCTTTAATTTTATTTCAATTTTACTTTATTTTTAAAAAAAAAAAAAAAACTTAAAATTATTTCTTCCGGCGGTTCGGCCGGGCCGGCCTCGTGGCTGCGGCCTAGCGGCTTCGACCTTGCAGCGTCGATTTTCCGGCCTATGTCCCGACCACCGGTTTTAAAAAGTGCAGCAAGTGCCAGCGTGCGATTTCGCTGACGGACCCACACCGACGCTGCCTTCAGTGTCTTGGTCCGGAACACGTTCCGAAATCGTGCCGGCCTTGTTCCACGCTCACTGCGCGCTCGTTTAAGCGGCGCTGCTTGCTCTGGGAGTCGATGTTCAAGATGGAGACTGCCAAGGACATCTCTACTACTGCGGCTGTTGAGGTTTCGCCGGTCCGTTCGAAACCTGCATCGACGACTCCTGCTTCGAGCATCGTGAAGCCCGCATCGTTCACACCGGCTTCAGCATCGTGTTCAGCATCGGCGCCTGCTTCCGTCTCCTCGGTTAAGGTACCGCCTTCCACTGTTCCTCCGGTGGTCATCAAAGTGCCTAAAGCTAGCAAGCAGAAGCACTTGGCCACGAAGGAACGCGAAGACCATACTGGAGGACCCCCTTTCGGTGCGGATCCCTCCATATCGGCTTCGCTTCGTTCCCTGCTAGAAGCTCAGTTTGTCGAGCTTATGCGCACTATGGGACCCCGGCTTATTGCCAACATTCACGGTGAGCTTCCGACCCCGGTTTCAGAGGGCGGTCCGCCCCCTCCCCCTCCTCCTCGTCGCTCAATCTCTCTACTCGACGAGGGGGATCGGCGGAGGGCGGCGGAATCCTCCAGGAGGGCTTCCCTTCCTGAGATGCCACCTTTGGAGCCCATCACACCTCCACGCCAACAGGGTGCTAGGGCGGCTCATGATAATCGTAGTCCTGGGCATACTGCATCGCAGGAGGAGTTCTTCCGCACTCCATACCAGACCTGGGTGGCGCTGCGTGAATCCGCATCTCTGCCACCTCTACGATCCACTGCATCAAGCCCTATCCATTCCTTTGAGGCTTCGAAGGACCACTCGATGCATAGAAGATCTCGTTCTCCGTCCCGTCACCGGGAGGGGCATCGATCTCGACACTCTTCTCGACACTCCTCACGTCATTCGGAGGTGTCCCCGCAGAAGAAGATGCAGCGTTTGGGATACTCCTCGTCGGATTTGTCCCAGCCGGAAGGGCCGGAGTATGAGGAACCATCTACCTCCTATTCTCCCTGCCGATCTCAGCTCTCCCTGGACCCGGAGGCTTCCACGTCTTCTAGCCCGTCTCGTCGGCCGGCCTTGGCGGACCAACTGTCTTTCTCATCCTTTCTCCGACAAATGGCGGATGACTTGGATGTGACCTTGGACACTGGGTCAAAATATTCTAAAGAGTATTTGGACACCATGCATTTACCTCATCCTCCGGCGGAGACACTTCGGCTTCCTCTACACAAACTGCTGGACCAGACTTTCATGCGCTGTTTTGAGACACCGTATTCCTTACCTGCAGTCCCCAGTAAACTGGATGCTCGATACCGCATCGTTCACCACAAGGGGTTTGAGGGAGCTCAACTTTCTCATCAGTCCCTTCTAGTCGAGTCCTCTCTCAAACGTTCTCATCCCTCCCAAGTCTATGCTTCCGTTCCTCCGGGCAGAGAGGGGAGAACGATGGATAAGTTTGGTAGACGTATCTATCAGAACTCGATGATGGCGACTCGAGTGCTCAACTACAACTTTTTCTTCTCTTCATACTTGGATTTTTTCTTGCCGGTGCTCCGCAAGTTCACTCCTTTCATCGATGCTCAGGCTCGTTTCCAGTTTGAAGAGGTGGTGGCGACCCTGTCCCAATTACGCCTTCAACTGATGCAATCCTCCTACGATGCCTTTGAGCTCTCGGCTCGAGCGGCGGCATGTTCGGTTGCCATGCGTCGTCTGGCATGGCTTCGAACCATCGATATGGATCCGAACCTCCAAGACAGACTTGCAAATGTACCTTGTGCAGGAGCGGATCTATTTGATGAGTCCATCGAAACTGTTACTAAAAAGCTGTCGGACCATGAAAAGTCTTTTCAGTCTATTCTACGTCCTAAACCAAAGCCTCAGCAGTCTCGTCCATCCAGACCGCCTCAAATTTACCAGCGGCGTTATCAACCGAGGCAGACTCCTCCTGCGAGACAGCCTGCGAAGAGACAGCCTCCGCAAAAGACTCAGCAGAAGCCTCAGATGCCGGCTGCACCCAAGGCTACTCAGCCTTTTTGACTCTCTTCTAGGGAGCATAACCGACGTTCTGTCTTCCACTGTTTTTCCCATAGGGGGTCGTCTCCATCATTTTTGTCATCGATGGGAGGCGATCACCACAGACCTTTGGGTCCTTACCATCGTAAGAGAGGGATACTCTCTTCATTTCCAACGGGTCCCCCCGGACCACCCTCCAAGAGAGTATCCTTCAAACTTAACGCAGACCGCTCTTCTTCTCCAGGAGGCCCAGGCTTTGCTTCGGCTTCGGGCCGTCGAGCTGGTCCCGTTAGATCAGCAAAACCAAGGGTTTTACTCCAGGTATTTCCTAGTTCCGAAGAAGACGGGCGATCTGCGGCCCATTTTGGACCTTCGAGTCCTCAACAAGTTTTTAGTCAAGGAGCGGTTCCGTATGCTGACCCTTGCCTCTCTCTATCCCCTCCTCGAGCAGAACGATTGGTTATGCTCTCTGGACCTCAAGGAGGCCTACACTCACATCCCGATTCAGCCGGCCTCCCGCAAGTTCCTCAGATTTCGGGTGGGACATCTACATCTGCAGTATCGAGTGCTTCCATTTGGCCTTTCCTCTTCGCCCAGAGTCTTCACGAAGTGTCTGGTGGTGGTGGCCGCTGCACTCCGGAACATGGGTCTTCAGGTGTTTACATACCTCGACGACTGGCTCATCAAGGCCCCGTCGGCCCCAGAGGTCATTTCGGCGACCTTGACCACGATTTGTTTTCTGCAGAACTTGGGCTTCGAGATCAACTTTCCCAAGTCACATCTTCAGCCCACCCAGACTCTCCCCTTCATCGGGGCGGTCCTGGATACCATCCAACTTCGAGCGTTCCTTCCTCCTCAGCGCATGGATGCTCTTCTTCTACTCTGCCAGTCGGTGTCTTCTCGCCCGTCCATCTCAGCGAGACACATGATGGTCCTCTTGGGTCACATGGCATCCACAGTTCATGTGACGCCTTTTGCCAGACTACATCTCAGAATTCCTCAATGGACCTTGGCATCTCAGTGGACTCAGGTGTCCGACCCATTGTCCCGCCACATTGTAGTCACTCCTGCTCTACGGCAGTCTCTTCTTTGGTGGATGACCTCTTCGAATCTATCCAGAGGTTTGCTGTTTCACTCTCCTCCCCACCAGAAGGTTCTCACGACCGATTCATCGAACTATGCATGGGGAGCTCATCTGGATGGTCTTCGCACTCAGGGGTTCTGGACCAGTGCGGAACGACTCCATCAAATCAATCTTCTGGAGCTCAGAGCCATCTTCAATGCTCTTCAGGCTTTTCAACATCTGCTTCACGACATGATAGTCCTAATTCGCACCGACAATCAGGTCGCCATGTATTATGTAAACAAGCAAGGGGGCACGGGCTCGGCCTCCCTTTGCCAGGAAGCTCTTCGAGTCTGGGATTGGGCGGTCCGCCACAACACCTTCCTCAGGGCTGTCTACATTCAGGGGAAGGACAATGTCTTGGCAGACAAATTGAGCCGTCTTCTCCAACCTCACGAATGGACGCTCAATTCCAAACCCCTTCATCAGATATTTGCACAATGGGGGACACCTCAGATAGACCTCTTTGCAGCCCCCCACAACTTCAAGCTGCCTCAGTTTTGCTCCAGGATCTACACTCCTCTCCGCCTCGAGGCAGACGCTTTTCTGCTGGATTGGGAGAATCGCTTCCTATATGCGTTTCCTCCTTTTCCTCTCATTCAGAAGACTCTGGTCAAGTTGAGATCAGACCATGCCACCATGATTCTAATTGCTCCTCGGTGGCCCAGACAACCTTGGTTCTCCCTTCTACTTCAACTCAGCAGCAGGGAGCCCATACTTCTTCCAGTGTTTCCTTCACTTCTCACTCAGCATCAAGGTTCACTACTTCATCCCAATCTGCAGTCCCTCCACCTGACAGCTTGGTTCCTTTCAACATAACTCCTCACCAGTTTTCTCAAGCAGTGAGGGAGGTTTTGGAGGCTTCCAGGAAGCCTGCTACTCGACAATGCTACTCCCAAAAATGGACTAGATTCTCCTCCTGGTGTATTTCCAATGCCACGGAACCTCAGCGAGCTTCCCTTTCTTCTGTATTGGACTACCTTTTACACCTATCTCAGTCTGGTCTCAAATCTACCTCCATACGAGTCCACCTGAGTGCTATTGCGGCTTTCCATCAGCCTCTACAGGGGAAACCTTTGTCTGCTCATCCTGTGGTTTCCAGATTTATGAAAGGTCTTTTTCATGTCAACCCTCCTATCAAACCTCCTCCTGTGGTTTGGGATCTCAATGTTGTCCTGTCTCATCTCATGAAGCCTCCGTTTGAACCTCTCAACAAGGCTCCACTTAAGTATCTCACCTGGAAGGTGGTTTTTCTGGTGGCCCTCACGTCTGCTCGCCGCGTCAGTGAGCTTCAGGCCCTAGTGGCGGATCCACCGTTCACTGTATTCCATCATGACAAGGTGGTTCTTCGTACTCATCCGAAATTCCTGCCTAAAGTGGTCTCTGAATTTCACATCAACCAATCCATCGTGCTTCCAGTGTTCTTTCCAAAGCCTCATTCTCATCCTGGGGAAGCTGCTTTGCACACTCTGGACTGTAAACGTGCTTTAGCTTTCTACTTGGATCGCACAAAGCCTCACAGAACTGCTCCTCAACTTTTCGTCTCCTTTGATCCAAACAAGTTGGGACGACCTGTATCGAAGCGCACCATCTCTAACTGGATGGCGGCTTGTATCTCTTCCTGCTATGCCCAGGCTGGATTATCCCTTCCCTGTAAGGTCACAGCCCATAAGGTCAGAGCAATGGCGGCCTCTGTAGCCTTCCTCAGATCGACACCGATTGAGGAGATTTGTAAGGCTGCCACTTGGTCCTCGGTTCATACATTCACCTCTCATTATTGTCTGGACACTTTTTCCAGACGGGATGGACAGTTTGGCCAAACAGTGTTACAAAATTTATTCTCTTGAAATTGCCAACTCTCCCACCATCCCATTGGGGTTAGCTTGGAGGTCACCCACTAGTGAGAATACCTGCCTGCTTGTCCTGGGATAAAGCAATGTTACTTACCGTAACAGTTGTTATCCAGGGACAGCAGGCAGCTATTCTCACGTCCCACCCACCTCCCCTGGGTTGGCTTCTCAGGCTACCTACCTGAACTGAGGAGACACGCCCGGTACATCGGGCGGGAAGGCACTGGCGCATGCGCGGTGCGGGCATTTCGAAACTTCTAAGTTTCTTCAAGCAAGACATGCTTTCAAGATGTCCGTGTCGGGGCTCTGTCGGATGACATCACCCACTAGTGAGAATAGCTGCCTGCTGTCCCTGGATAACAACTGTTACGGTAAGTAACATTGCTTTATCGTTGCACAATTCAAACATTCCCATTCCCTATCTCTCCCCCCTCTCAAAAAACCTAATTCCAAAAACCAAAATGATCAGCTGAATCCATCAGAAATTTCTTTTTCCAATTCCATATAACTCTTCCATATCCGTTGATTAGTTAGAATAGCCGAGAGTCTATATTTTTCACATACTATTCCTAAACGCTCCCTTACATCTCTCAAAGTAGGTACATTTAGCATACGCCATTGCTGAGCTAATGTTAATCTGGCAGCTATGAATGTCAAGTCCAAAAGTTTAGATCGAGAAAATGTTAAACCTTCTATTCTTACTCCCAGGAGTGCCCTTTCAGGATTAAGCTTAAGTGGAGTGTGAATTATTCTGCTTATATACTCATAAACTTGCTCCCAAAACTCCTGGACCTTTTGGCATTCCCACCACATATGATAAAATGTACCTCTTTTGCCGCATCCTTTCCAATAGCTGGCATCGCTCTGATTGGCATATTTATTAATTAAAACCGGGGTAATATACCATTGTACTAAGAGTTTAATAGCATTTTCCACCAAATTGGCAGCCCTCGCTGTCTGAAAAAGATGTAATGTAATTACTCTCCACTCGTCTATTGACCATTTCTTCCCCAAATCTTTTTCCCTTTGCTTTCATATATGATGTTTTGGTTATTTTATCATCATTTATAATTTTATATAACCCACGAAATACACCCTTTGGCTACTGGTTCTCCTAGCCTTTTTTCAAATTCAGATTTCTTTAAGATTCCATTGTTCTTCGTCTTATATGTTAATATATAATTTTTTACCTGAAAATAAGGGAAAAGATCTCTCATTTCTAAATGAAAATACTTCTGAATATCTATAAAGGCTTCTACCTCCTCTTCTTCAACTAACATTCTAATCCTTTATCCTCCCACCTCTTAAAAATTCCCCCCTCCCTACCTGGTATGAAATCTTGTGCTTGCAATATAGGGGTGGAAAGAATGCCTTTTTCTCTACCCAAGAGTTTTTTCCTAACACTTTTCCATATTTTCAGGGAACATTTACTAAAAGGATTATTTATGTTTATTGATTCTTTCTCCCCCAGAGCTTACCATTCTCATGTTCAGTTTGCTTGGAGATACCTCCCAATTGGACAAAATGGTTCCGACATAAGCAGAAACTTTATTGTGCATGAAAATTCTACATAGGTCCATTGAAGGTAAAAAGCAATAAAAATATATAGCCACTTGTATACAACTATTGAAGTGACAACCATGGGGTAAATAGGTAACACCTCTACCCCTCCAAGGTCTCTGCTGATGCAAGCATCTGATGGTTAAAAAAAAACCCAAAAAACACCCAATTGTGGAGCCTGATAAGACTGCTCTATCCCCACTGCTTAATGAACTATCTGATGGAATTTTTGTTCCCCTTGATGTGGCCATGGAACCATAGCATTAATATCAACTTCAACATCCTTCCTCATCCAAGGCTGCACATACCCCTGCTTATAAACTTTCTCATCCCTGGCAAAGCACAGCCATGTACTGGTGGACAAACATAAGAAGCCAGTGCGTGAGACCCTGCCAGGATGAGCATCCTGGGCAGTGGTTTGCTCCTGAATTCGTATATATAATGTATGAAGCCTTTGTAGGTTTCAAAATCTGACTTAACCCCACAGGGCCCTCAGCAGAGATAGCACCAGGATTTTAGCAAAAGGCACAGGGTCCACCCCAAGGAGCCATGCAGATTTCACAGAGATCCAAGATGTGGCAGACTCAGAGGACGAAGGTTTAGAATCCATGCTTAGTCAAGGTCCTCAGCTCTGGGAGATTCAGCATCTCATCTGGGAGGGGCTGACCACGATTAGGTGGCAGCCCTGGGTCTTGGAGATGATCAAAGGGCACAAAGGTTATTCAAGCCTTCCGGCCTGCAAGGTTTGATTGCAGAGGCGCTCCAGGAACTACCTCATGGTGCTACCTCATGTGTATCCTGCTAGAGCTGGTATTATAAACCAAAATCAGATCTCCACTATATATATGTTCAAATCACAATAGTTCCTCAGAATGCCACACAATAAAGTAGTGTGGTAGCCGTCCTCACTGGAACATTTTTTTGTGAATATTGAACTAATGTGCAACTTCTTGTTATGTCTTGTAATAAGTTATAAAAATTTATAAAGTGTCAGTGCATTATTTATAAAGCATAATGGTCTCTATAGTTCTATTTAGTGCATAGTAAATAACTTAGCTTTAAACCGGGTCTGCCTCATTACCCACCGACGCGTTTCAAAATTTTCTTCAGGGTCGGGGACAGAGAGAGCTGAAAAGAATAAAATTACATCAGTAAACCGGTATAAAAGAGTATAAGTTAAAAAGTGCTTATAAAAGATAAGGTATTTACCAGAACTATCCAGATTTTTAGCAAACGCTAAGTCTCTATGTTGATTGCTGGAGCAGTAGCAGTAAAATGGCCGCGGCCATCAAAGTGGAACTAATATAGCCACCCCCTCTAACATGTGACCCGTCGTAACCAATGAAAAAACAGACCATACAAAGTAAGGCAATGCTCAAAAACTTAAAGCCTCACCTAGTCAGTATAATGAATATGGAAATGAAAATGAATATAAAAATAAAACCTAGCTATATAGCAGCTGACATCCAATCACTGGTGAGGTTCAATCCATGAGGGCTCATGGTATTCAAAATAAACATCCAGCGAAGTTCTTTGATATTTAGTTTATATTCTGTATTACCTCCCTCCCACCCTGTGTATACAGAATCTATGATTCGCCATCGCAAGTCAGCAATTTTGTGTTTGAATAAAGACCAGTGGCGAACCAAAGGTGCCGTTTCAGCACCAGTGTGAACCCGCGATTTGTGTTCATTTCACCTGATTTTCATGGCCCGAGTGGTGCGACCTATATATAATTTCGGACAAGGACATATAATCATGTAAATAACATGAGTGGAATTACAATCAGTTTTGGATTTAGCATGATAAACTTGTCCTGTCAGCGGATGTTCCCAACTTTCTCCTGTAAGAGAAAACTCGCACCATTGGCACTGCCCACAAGTAAAATGGCCCTTATGGGTGCATTCATTGTATTCCCTTTGAGGGGTGATAAGTTCCCCCAGATTTCTAGACCTTTTATACGCAAAAGTCGGGTCTTACTGCTACTGCTCCAGCAATCAACATAGAGACTTAGCGTTTGCTAAAAATCTGGATAGTTCTGGTAAATACCTTATCTTTTATAAGTACTTTTTAACTTATACTCTTTTGTACCGGTTTACTGATGTAATTTTATTCTTTTCAGCTCTCTCTGTCCCCGACCCTGAAGAAAATTTTGAAATGCGTCGGTGGGGAATGAGGCAGACCCGGTTTAAAGCTAAGTTATTTACTATGCACTAAATAGAACTATAGAGACCATTATGCTTTATAAATAATGCACTGACACTTTATAAATTTTTATAACTTATTACAAGACATAACAAGAAGTTGCACATTAGTTCAATATTCACAAAAAAATGTTCCAGTGAGGACGGCTACCACACTACTTTATTGTGTGGCATTCTGAGGAACTATTGTGATTTGGACATATATATAGTGGAGAGCTGGTATTAGACATAACTGGGGACCGCAAAGCCAAGGCTTTGCTTCTATAGCTTTCAGCTGGCTTAGGGCTCTCTCTGACCAGGGGTCAGTTGCCCTAGTTGCTCTCCCCCTAACACTATTCCTGCCATATGTGACTGAAGTATTTTGTTAGCTTGATTTTTCTATGTAGCATTCTGTAGTAATTTGGTTTGTTCAGTTTTCACAATAGTGGAGAGGATATTTGTGAAAGGGAGGGGAGACAGGGGTTTTGTTGACCCTTGCTCTGTATTATTTGTTTTTATAAAATGACAATTGTACAGAATAGTCTCTTTTTATACTTTAATAAAATAAGTTCAGTAAAAACTCAAAACTATTTGAGGCTTGTGCGGATGGGATCTGACAGTTTGCAGGGCAGGGACGGGGACCGAGCTTGCAGGACATGGACTGAGCTCACGGGGATGGGGCGGTAACGGGGACGGAGCTCGCGGGGATGGGGTTGGAACGTTGATACATTTTTTCCCTGTCATTCTCTAATACGGTTAGCTCTGCGAGCCTGGGCAGCACCCTGAAAGGAAGGGCAGTCCAAGTCTTCTCTGATAACATGACCACAGTAGCCTGTGTATACAGGCAAGGAGTCACCAGGAGTGCACAGCTGAGCTTGGAAGTTTGGCTGCTGTTTTGGTGAGCAGAAGCCCAACTGTTGGCCATCTTGATAGCTCACATAACCGGGATGAAGAATGTTCAGGCGGTCTTCCTAAGTTAACAGACCTTGGGTCCCGGGGAGTGGTCTCTCTGAGGCCCTTCAACTGCATAGTCAGGCGCTAGAGGTGTCTGACGTTCGACTTCATGGCCTCAGCATCAAACAAAATTGTGGCTCCTGTATGTATTCCCCCCTCCCCCCCCCCCCTTGGCCAATGATAAGCAGAGTACTTTGGCTGGTCAGAACGCACCCAGGTTGAGTGATCCTGGTAGCTCCAGTTTGGCCAAGGTGGCCGTGGTACACAGACTTAGTACATCTGCAGTAGGACAAGGCTCTCTGGTTTCTTGTTATCCAAATCTCTCACAGGATCCCATCGCCGTGGAGGATCTGGAGCTCTCTTGAGCATGAAGTCTTAGGGCATAAAGGCTATTCAGCTGAAGTTATTGCCACACTCCCGAGGTTTAAGAAGCAATCCACCTATATGGAAGTGTTTCAGGAACTGGTGCAAGTGACAATGCTCGGACCCGCAGATTGCACTAATTTTGGTGGTGCTCGGTTTCCTGCAGGAAGGTCTGAAAAAGAGCTTAGAAGTTGGCTTTTTCAACGTACAGATAGCTGGACTTTCCTACTTCAGAGCATAGTTCAGCAAGCACTAATTGGTGTCACATTCAAATGTATCCAGATTTATGACGGGAGCCTTACATTCACCCTCTAGTGCAACAGCCTATTCCATCTTGGAACATTAATCTGGTCCTGTGGGCACTTGTGAAGGCTATGTATGAGCCTCTAGAGGAGATGCCCCTATTAGATCTGATGGTTAAGACAGTTTTCTTAGTGGCTGTGATGTCAACGAAAAGGGTGTCTGAGCTGCAGGCTGTGTCCTGCAGGGAATCTTTTCTTCACATTTCAGAGGCTAGCGTCTCAATTCAAACAGTCCCTTATTCCTACCAAAGGTCGTGTCTAGTTTTCATGTGAACTAGGAGATGTAACTCACAGCCTTCACATCTACGGGAGTGAAGAAAGCAGATAAGTGCATTGAAAAGTTCTGGATGTGTGGCAAATTTTGATTCGTTACTAGGAGGTGACCAACGAGTTCTGGCTGTCTGATCACCTCTTCATGCTTATGAATGCAGTATATCGGGGGAGATTGGCATCCAAAGTGACCATATTCAGGTGGTTCAGAATGGCCATATTTTCCGCCTGTATTGGAAGCAGAAAACAGTCTCCAGTGGCAGTGAAGGCGCACTCCACTCTTTGTGTCACATTATCTTGGGTAGAGTCTAGAGCAGCCTTACCTGCAGAGATTTGCAGAGTGGCCACTTGATCCAACCTCCACATATTCACAGAATATTACAGGGTAAATATAGAAGCCAGGCTGGACACCACTTTTGGGTCCTCAGTACTCGCAACAGGCTTATTTATGTTCCACCTTAGGAACCAGGGTCTGCTTTAATATGTCCCTATGGTCAAGAGTACCAGTCCTGTTGCACAAGAATGAAAGATTAGGTTCTTACCTTGCTAATCTTCTTTCCTATCAACAGGGAGTGGTGGTCTTGATGCCCGTTCTGTCTGATATATACTAGCCTGCTTTCTGTTTCAGACATGCCCCAGTAAGGTCAGGAATGAAGAGAAATTCACTCATAAGAGCAACAGAACTATTGGTGTAGGTGGCACACAGGTAGGTGGTTACTTTTATTTCCATTTTGTTTGTTTTGTTCAGTTGTGGTTAATCGGTGTTGTTCTTTAATGTTTGCATTTAGAGCAGAACAGATTTAAGGAATTTCAAGGAGTTTCCCAACACCCTTCTCTTATGTTTGCACTCCAGGACTCACTAGGAGCTTTGGTAATGACTGAGGGGGTGGAGCTCATCCCAGAATGATGGGAGATGCAGCATGAAAACAGTGGGCTCTCTACAACCCTCACAACTAATGGGGGTTTAACCTGATGGTCAAAACTACCATTCCTGTTTACAAGAAAGAAGATTAGCAAGGTAACAACCTAATTTTTCCATCTGCACTGATCTAACAGGAGTCGGGAAAAGGAAATTAGCAGGAAGAACAATTTTCATCACAACCTAAGAAAGGAGGTTAAGAAGTAGACAGGTATTTGAGCAGTCAAGACACACTTGCTGTAAAACGTCAAAACTATGCTAATTACAGTAACATTTCTCATTAACGTGCATAGTGCTGCATCTAATTTTGGTACACTTGTATTTGGATGTTCATAGAAATCTAAAATTAGTCAACTGTGGTTAGCAGTGTGTGGAATTATCTTCCTGTATAAAGATAATTTTTCTGTTGACAAGCAGGATTGCGTCCACACAAGCAGGATTGTGTCCACACCCAAGTGGCTAATTTCATGCAACAATGCTAGAACAGACCCCCACTCCCAAAGCACAGAATTACAATACGTTTACCCACATGCATCAGTGTTCTCAGTCCTTTAAGTTTTTTCTTTGCTATACTAAATGTAGACAAAGCAAAGCTCTCCTGTATACACACAAGGTTTTTCACCTCTTGCGTGTATCCAAGGTTTTTCTTTTTCCTTTGGAAAAAAAATGCAGTGGTTTTATTGGTTTGTTGTTTGTTTCATTATTAGAAATGTCCCAGGATTATAAGGAAGCTTGTTTGAAAGCATTTGTAGAAGGATGTGTCGTAAATCTAAAACCTGCCTTAATCTGCTCTGCAGTCACTGGAAGAGAAAAAAGCTCTTGCTTGCCCCATCTGAGAGGAGGTTATCTGCTCAGAGCTTGGCTGACTCCTGCACTCTCTAGCAGGTCCTACTCAGTCGAAGTTGCGAACTACATCCCTGCACGGTGGCTTCAAGGGTCAAGCCACAAAAGAGCAGCACTGTTTATTGTCCAAATTAGTGCAATACTGCTTGGAAATTATCAGGCCAAAGCACAGCCATCTTACAAATGCTCAGACAAACCTGATAGGACGGCATTCTCTAGAGCAGGGGTAGGCAATTCCGGTCCTTGAGAGCCGGAGCCAGGTCAGGTTTTCAGGATATCCACAATGATATGTATGAGATGGATTTGCATGCACTGCCTCCTTGAGATGCAAATCTATCTCATGTATATTCATTGTGGATATCCTGAAAACCTGACCTGACTCCGGCTCTCAAGGATCGGAATTGCCTACCCCTGCTCTAGATCATGAAGGGCATATAGAGAGAGTAGAGAGGGACAGATTCTTCAAACTTTCAAAAAATAAAAGAACAAGAGGGTATTCAGTAAAGTTGAAAGGAGACAGATTCAAAATGAATGCTAGGAAGTTCTTCTTTACCCAACGTGTGGTGGACACCTGGAATGCGCTTCCAGAGGATGTAATAGGGCAGAGTACGGTAGTAGGGTTTAAGAAAGGATTGGACAATTTCCTGCTGGAAAAGGGGATAGAAGGGTATAGATAGAGGATTACTGCACAGGTCCTGGACCTGTTTAGGGCCGCCGCGTGAGCGGGCTGCTGGGCACGATGGACCCCAGGTCTGACCCAGAGGAGGCATTGCTTATGTTCTTATAAGATGAGCAAGGGTTATCAAAAACTCAGTAGGAATACATTGAGGGTCCTCTCTACAATCTAGAGTGTGTTGAACAGTTCTTAGGGCAGCTTGTTGATGTATGTTTGTAATCCTTGTAAGTCCAAAGCGATTAACCAATCAACCTGAGAAACTTGTTGAGAAGTTTGTAATTTCACTATTCTAGACAAGATGGAAAAAAAGCTCCACATTAGCACAAATGCTTACATACATAATAGATGACGGCAGCTAAAGACCCAAATGGTCCATCTAGTCTGCCCAACCTAATTCAATTTAAATTTTTTAAAATTTTTTCTTCTTAGCTATTTCTGGGCAAGAATCCAAAGCTCTACCTGGTACTGTGGTTGGGTTCCAACTGCCGAAATCTCCATTAAAACCTACTCCAGCCCATCTAAACCTTCCCAGCCATTGAAGCCCTCTCCAGCCCATCCTCCCCCAAATGGCCATATACAGACCCAGACTGTGCAAGTCTGCCCAGTACTGGTCTTAGTTCAATATTTAATATTATTTTCTGATTCTAGATCCTCTGTGTTCATCCCACACTTCTTTGAACTCAGTCACCGTTTTCCTCTCCACCACCTCTCTAGGGAGTGCATTCTAAGCATCCACCACCCTCTCCATAAAATAGAACTTCCTAACATTGCTCTTGAATCTACCACCCCTCAACTTCAAATTATGTCCTCTGGTTTTACCATTTTCTTTTCTCTGGAAAATATTTTGTTCTACGTTAATACCCTTCAAGTATTTGAACGTCTGAATCATATCTCTCCTGTCCCTCCTTTCCTCTAGGGTATACATATTCAGGGCTTCCAGTCTCGGCTCATACGTCTTCTGGCGCAAGCCTCCTATCATTTTTGTCACCCTCCTCAGGACCGCTTCAAGTCTTCTTACGTCCTTCACCAGATACAGTCTCCAAAACTGGACACAATACTCCAAATGGGGCCTTATCAATGGGGGTTGGATAAGGCGCCCCCAGAGTTGGTAGGATGGAAGCAGTCTCTCCGAGAACTGGCACATTGGGAGCTTTATAGCATTGGAGGCCATGTAGAGAACTCTTCTAAACTTTATGGGTCCTTGTGGGAATGGGTCATTATTGAGTCTGCTCCCTTATGAGGGCGCTTTGCCACCTTGTCTCCAGTTGCTGAGGGGGTGGGGAGAGGGGGATAGGGGTGGGGGGTTCTGCGGTTTTGTTTTGTCTGGGGTATAGCTTATGGGAATAAACTCACAGACGGTGTTTTTCTTTTCTTCCCATTTCCCTAATTTGATATTATTTACGGATGGGGCATGGTTGGGCTTTTGTTGTATCCCTTGCTTGGAGGGTACTTCTTTCTTGTTTCCATTGGTTGCTTTCTTCTTGTGTGTCCAGAATAACTCAGAAAAAAAGGAAGCAATTTTTCTTATTACGACCCCAAGTCCTAAAACTGGGAGCATCTTTTGTTTTAAGATTTCCCTGTAAGTGCTTGGTTAACTTTCAAAGTGATAGATACTTTTTTTTTTATTCTTCACAGCTATCCAGATTTATTGTAAGTAAAGGGCAGATTTTGACTAGTACACCTGTTATTACCCAAGAATGAAGCTCAATTAGATAGACCAGGTCAACCCTCAGGATTCCTCATTTTCCTTGTTCTTGATTATTATTAATTTGATTTGATAATTCTGTTCATTTCAGGTTTTCCTCCCCCACAGATAGAGGACTAATTTATGGTCTAAGTATAATAAGATGTTTTCCTAATTGTATTTGAATTTACTTTTAAATGCTTCTTTACCTAGACTGTTTATTTCTGTATATGATCTATTTCTGGATTAGGTTAAATTTTGAAATCTAATAAATATAAAATAAAAAAAAAGAGAAATAATGCTTGATGCTATAGCTTTAAGCTGTCTGTGATTTTTTTTTATATAAATCTTTATTAATTTTCAATTCGAGAACAGTGTATCCATAATAATAAAAGGCTAAGCACGCATGCGCTTTTCAAAATTCGTGATTCCTGGTGGTGTGAGGTGTACTTCTGTGTCACACCTTACGGCACCTGCGCTAGCTGGAGGCGCGTGTTCCAGAGAATCCTCCCTCCCGCTGCCGCTGTTCTTCAGAGCGGCCTGCTGAGGTTCGCCAGCCACTGTAGCAAACCTCGCAGGCCGCTCTCCACCTTCCCGATGCAGATAAAAAAGGAAATCCAGGTAGGACGGAGGCTACTCCTCCAGCCGCCTAGCTCCTCTCCTCCGGCCCCGGACGGCAGCCCCCTCCACCCGGTCCTGATCACAAGGGAGACGTGCAAGGGGAAGGGGAAAGGGAGAAAGCGTCTCTAGCACCCGTTAATGTAATGGGCTTAAAGAGCTAGTTAAGTATATAAATACAATTAACGTCATAGACAGCACTTACAATGGATCAATGAATGATTTTTTGACTGATCTATGCAGTTTGGTGGATACATTCTGTTGACTGGATATCGTTACAGAAAATTGAACTTATAGTAATACTGCAGATATTTAGCATTTATTTTCTGCCAGTGATTGTACTTCAGACCCCCGATGCAGGCATTTGAACCGAAACACAGGACCTCTGTGTTCTTTTCTGCTGTTGATTGTGGACTGTTTGTTCCTCTGTTACTGTCCCTAACTCAATCCCATTTGTGTGATGGTCAATCCTGATGCCTACAGAAAACATCATCTGTTACAAACAAGAAGCAATGCTATGCTCTATTACGCCTGTGGGTATATAAGTGCATTTGATAAACAGTGCTTTATGGGAGAAGCAAAGGCATTTAGCGCAGAAAGTTCATGGGGATTATCATAAAGTTTTTGTAAATAATGATGTTATGTTTTAGGGCTGGGAATAAAATATAGTCCTCTGCAGATTTGGCACAGTGTACACTGCATGTGCACTCATCGCGCAGTTACACTAACGAAGAGCGCTTTTCAAAGCACTTTCAACCCGATGTATTGTTTCTCCCACACGAATTGAAGATCTGGAAATTGCTCATCCTTAATGCATCTAAAAGGCCAGGCATTCTTCCATGGCATATGGACTTCTAGCTGCTTTGAGAGGAGGCATTCTTGGGATATATTTAGGATGGAGAGAGGAAGGATTCCATGGCTGTGAAAATTGTTGCAAAGCCTGCAGGTAAAATGTTCTTGTGATCTTTGTCTTAAGAACATAAACATAGCCTTACTGGGTCAGACCAATTGTCCATCAAACCCAAGAGCCTGTTCTCACGGTGGCCAATCCAGGTCACTAGTACCTGGCCAAAACCCAAGGTGTAGCAATATTCTATGCTACCAATACAGGGCAAGCAGTGGCTTCCCCATGTCTTTCTCAATAACAGACTATGGACTTTTCCTCCAGGAACTTGTCCAAACCTTTCTTAAAACCAGCTACGCTATCCGCTCTTACCACATTTTCAGGCAATGCGCTCCAGAGCTTAACTATTCTCTGAGGGAAAAAAAAATTTCCTCCTATTGGTTTTAAGAGTATTTCCCTGTAACTTCATCGAGTGTCTCCTATTCTTGATGTAGCGAGTTTGCACATTACCCCAATTTGAGAAGCAGAGATGACAGAAAAGTGAACTAGGCAAAATCCATATTTTGGGGCCCTTTTACTAAAGCTTAGCATGTGCTAAATGTCAGATGGCCTATAGCAATAAAATAGGGGACACAGCATTTAACACATGCTAATATCCGTTAGCATACACTTATCTTTAGTAAAAGGGCCCCTTTAGATTGAAGTAGTTTATCCTTTACCAGTACACAAACTTGGATAGCCTGGTCCCACTTTCTTTTTAAAAAAGCTATTGTTTACTTTTATTCATTTTAGAAACTACATCTGAAGTGGCATCAATATTCTTTTGCAGAATGGAATCTCTTGTCCAGCTTATGCACAGTTTAAAAAATCGGATGGAGTCACCAGACTACGAAATGGTAAAAGCAAAATTTCAAATTAGTAGTTGATATATTATTTGTGATAGTAAAGTGACAGAATAATGCTGTAGTTTTAATTGGCTTCAATGGATTATAGGACGTTTTGTCCCCCATATTTTGCCCCAAAATGTTCATCCCACTCGTTTTGCCCCCTTCACATTTCATCTTAGGATGTTTCACCCCGGGTACTTTTCCTCACGGCCTTTTTGTTCCAGTTGTGTATATTTTGCTGCCAAACAAGATCCATGCAACATACCAGAGGCTGCTACAAGAGCTGAAGAATATGCAGTCTGGGCTCCAGCCATAAATACTGATGATGGATTTTGAACAAGCTGCAATCCAGGCATTTGATAACAAATTCCCCAACATGCTTCTTCCACCTATCGTAGTCAGTTTGGCGGAAAGTTCAGAATGAGAGACTGAAGGTGCAATACCAAAGTGACCACAAATTTGCCCACTGGATCTACATGATACCATCCCTTGCCTTTCTCCCACCAGAGAATGTTGTACAATTGTTCAAAGAACTGCTGTAAAATCCCAACTTTCCTCAAGAAACACTATCCGTTGTGAACTTTATCGGCCGAATGAATCACTGAGGACATCAAACACCACTGTTTCTAGTTCAACTTTGGAACTTGGATCAACATTGAATGAACACTGACGTTGAAGGATGGCACCGCTACTTTCAAGAAATGTGTGGTACCCTTTTTCCAAACATTTACCTGAAACATCAGTTCATAGACAAAACCGCCGAAGACAAAGACGTGCGCCGACAACTGAGTACAAGACGAAAGCGTTCACCGAAGAAAAAAAAGAGTGTTTTTAGGGGCTCCGACAGGGGTTTTTGTTGGGGAACCCCCCATTTTACTTAATACAGATCGCGGCGGCGTTGTGGGGGATTTGGGGGGGTTGTAACCGCCCTCATTATACTGGAAACTTAACTGTTTCCCTGTTATTTAGGGAAAAAGTGAAGTTTTCAGTAAAATGTGGGGGGGTTACAATCCCCCAAAACGCGGCCGCGATCTGTATTAAGTAAAATGGGGGGTTCCCCAACAAAACCCCCTGTCGGAGCCCCTAAAAACACTCTTTTTTTTCTTCGGTGAACGCTTTCGTCTTGTATAAAGTAACTGTATAAAGTAAAGTGGGGGGGTTCCCCCCCAACCCCCCGTCGGAGCCCTTTAAAACAGTAATTTTCTTCGGCACGCACCTCCACATTGCGCTCAGGTACTTTTTGCTGCCTCTCCACATTTCACCCCTGGGTGCTTTTGTTTTGCCCCCCCCTAAACACACACATTTCACCCCTGGGTATTTTCCACTGCCAACCCGTGGGTCGGCGGGGGGGGGGTCCGATCGGGGGTTCTGGGGGGACGGTCGTTGGGAGGAGGGGGGTTGTGTTGAGGACAGGAGGGCCTGGGATCCCTCCTGCCCGTATTGTAGTGGGGGGTGTGGGGTAGGGGGTCGCTGGGGCATGGAGGACTTGGGCTCCCTCCTGGCCCAGTCCAGTCAGGGGGATCGCCGGGGCCAGGAGAGCTTAGGCTCTCTCCTGGCCCGTTGTGTCGGAGGGGGGGTCGCCGGGGCCAGGAGGACTTGGGCTTCCTCCTGGCCATATCGAGTCGGGGGGGCACGATCGCAGGGGCAAGAGGGCTTGGGCTCCCTCTTGCCCTGATATCGTCGGGGGTGCCGCGGGGCAAGAGGGCTTGAGCTCCCTCTTGCCCCGATGTCATCGGGGGGGTCGTGGTTCGATGGGGCAAGAGGGCTTGAGCTCCCTCTTGCCCCGATGCTATCGGGGGGGTCGCAGTTCTACGGGGCAAGAGGGCTTAGGCTCCCTCTTGCCCCGATGTTGTCGGGAGGGGGGTTGCGGTTCGACAGGGCAGGAGGGCTTGGGCACCCTCCTGCCTGGATCGTTGTGGGGGGGATTCTGTAACCGGTGTTGTTTTTGACAGACACCGGTTACAGAATCCAGCTTTTAGGTGAAGGACTGGCTCCTCCTTCGCCTAAAAGCCCTTGTGTTGGATGTTTGGGGCTTAGGAGTTTTTTTGGTTCATTATGGGCAAAAAGTGTAGACGTCGTGGGGGTGTACTTGTAGACGTAGTGGTGATCTGGGCATTTCGTAGAGGCAGGCCATAATCAAAACAAGGATGTTTGTTTTGGTTATAGACACTTTCCCTGCTTCTGCTTTGAACGTTTAAGGACTTAGGCCAAAAGGGGACTTAGACGCTTGTTTTGATTATGCCCCTCTAAGCTCTTATATACTCAAATTATCATTCTAAGCATAATTCAAACTAAATAATCCACTTAAATATAAAGTAATAATATATTAACTTTTTTCTTTGAGAAAATATGTGAATTTTCATTTTTTTGAAAAGTGCTCAGTGTCCATGTCTCCTGCAATAGAGCCGCAAGGATTAAATCGGCACTTATCTGATTTCCAAAAAGGAAGATGTTATGTCCAACTTCAATTCAATTCAAAGCAGCTCCGCAGGAATAAGTGTGTTCAAATCATTAACTCCAGTGCTCTTCCTTGTATCATTTTGATGCTCCTCTACTCAGACCCGAGTTTCGCCATATAAAGGCTTCCTCAGGAGGAGTAATAATTATTTGTGGCGATACAAGTGGCCATTCCACAGTCGCGTTACAGACGTCAGATGCGCTGGGCCAAACTTCTGTTTCCGTTTTAAATCACCGGAAACTTAGCGCCGGAAGCCTAACATTTATTTGACCCTCAATTCGATAACATTGTAAAGTGGAGCCGAAGACTAACCCCCTCTTCTATGAAACCGCGCTAGCGTTTTTTAGCGCAGAGAGAGCACAGAGAGCCACGCTGAATGTCCCATGCTGCTCCCGACACTCATTGAATTCCTGTGAGCGTCGGGAGCAGCGCAGGCCATTCAGCGTGGCTCCCTACGCTAGAAACTGCTAGCGCAGTTTCGTAGAAGAGGGGGTAATTGGTTAGAGCAGCAGCCTGAGAAGAGAGGCCCAGGTTCAAATACTACTATGCTCCAGGCCAGGATTGCTGTTGTGGGAAGAGCCTTCTAAGTATAACACCACCAGAAAAGAGCAGGATAACTAGAGAACATTTCAACACTTCACATTTTGTTATCAGACAGTAACAGATTTTTTGGTTCTAATTGTGATCAAGTCAGAATACTTGGCAGAGAAGGTAAATTGCCCTTAGTTCTATTTATCCAATCTAGATGTAAAAATAACAGACAAAAACATTTAACTCGGTTTCTACTCTGTTAAATATTTAAAATTTCATTGTTGTTCCCATTAAAGGCAAGTTTGTTGGTATGTATTCAAAAATACTATTGCTTCCAAGACCAAAGGATATTTTTTTCCAGTACTGGAATTAAAAATGTGAACAAATTTCAGACTGCAGTTTACATTGAATAGTAGTCAGGTACTCTAAATGTTTTCCCTATCTGTCCCAGTAGGCTATAAACCTAGAAAATTAGCTGTTTGCTGAATATACCAGGAGGCTTACATGCTCATTGCCAAGCAGCATCAAAAATATATAAGGTTTGTTGTAGGTAATATAAATTTTCAGTTGCTCATTGGAGTAACTTTAAGAGCCAATGTCAAGAAGAACCTTACATATGTCATGAGCAGATTGTTAATCTGTTACAACACAGAAAATGTGTCACCTGGGAGCAGGATACCATATGGACATGGAAAAACAGTATTACCAGAGATTAAAATATATTAATTCGGCTTATTCTTGTATTAAAAAAGATTTGCAATTCCAAATATCCATTCAAAAATGTTGACTTTGGTGGCATCAACTAGCTCTGTAGGTAATAGTTGCCTTTCAGCTTTCTCATTCATTAAAGGCCAAGAAAAAAAAAGTGACATTGGTCCTCATCCTGATATTAATTATTTCTGCATGGTAGCAAAATTTATTTATTTTAAACTTTTTTATACTGTTTACAAAAAACTAAGTGGTTTATGTAAGATAAATTCCATATCATAAAAGCTACATCATAAAATAATTTCTTCTCTTCAGTAACAATTATAAATCACAAGAGTACATTATCAAACATGATTAAACAGATTTTATTCTTCAAAGGCCGACTAATAAATCTCAAAATTCAGTAACAGCTGAGTTTTCAACTGCTTCTTAAATTAAAACTGGTTTACAGACGGTCGCAGTTGGCCCACCAGGGCATTCCACATTTTGACACCAGCAATATAAAATGTCATTGCTCTAGTTTCTGCCTAATTTCCCTGCACTATTAGAATTAATAGCTTTTGATTTTTGGATCGCAAAAATCTGTTAGGCTTATAAAGTGCCACAACTTGGCAAAAGTACTGTGGTGTTTTGTTTGATGGTAAATAGTCTGATGAACCACAGGAACAACTTTATGATGCACCCGAAATACAACTGGTAACCAATGTAATTGATTCAGAATTGGCATATGTGCCATCCTTCCAAGATGAGAACATTACAATAGTCTAATCTAGACAGAACCATCCTCTGCAGAACAGTCTGAAAATCAGAAGGCAAAATCAACGATTTCAAGCGATAGAGCATATGAAGTTGGTAAAATTGACCCATCAAAGAGAAAATTCTTTGTTTGCTATCACAGAATTTAAATATAAGCTCATAAATTAATCTTTCCTCAGAACCTCTTGGATCTGTGCTGAATTGTTTCCTCAATTAAGAAGCTGTTTTCTTAAGAATGCTTTCCTGTTAGTTGGATAAGTTAAATATTAGCCTTGACATTTCTTCACTTTTGAAGACTTTTATCTTGGAGAAAACAGATCCTAGTTTACTTCCTAAAGTAAAGTTGTTGTTTTTATCATCTCATTCAAAATACCTATTTGCCAACATCTTGATTAATGAAAAATAAAAAAAGCTTCATTCTCTTAAGATAAGAGCCAGGAAGTTGTATCTGAAAAGAACACTGATTATCTCAAGAATTTTGTTCTGTTCTCTGTTGACCTAACAAAAAAATGACAAACCACTTCTGAAATATCTGCAAGATGAACATGACAAAGTGCTTTTAGAAATAGTAACAAAATCGCCAGAGCTTTATTTTGTAAAAGCATGCTCTCCAAGTTTCATGTTTACTTCCTCAGATGAAAGAGTGCCTGTGTTAGGAGAAGATATTTTATAAGAGCTGAAACTTTGTTGTGAAGCATTGCAGATTAGTAACTGATAGCCATCCAGTATTATTTGTAGTAAAGTGCATTAGATTGCACTTAATCTATTCCTGTAATGATTGCTGATGTAAGTCTCCTTATAGGCTTGAGTTCATACCAGGATGCCACTGTGCTTTTTATGTTGTTTTCTAATTTTTTATTTATTATGATGTTTTATTAGTTGTACACCTTTGACTTGTTGCTGTTTCCACAACAGCACAGAATAGTGTAAGATCCACCGTATTTTTTGCTCCATAAGACGCACCTTACCATAAGACGCACCCCAGATTTAGAGAAGGAAAACAAGAAAAAAACCCATTCTGAACCAAATTGTATGCTAATATATACCTGACACCTTTAAATTCTGTCCCAGACCCCAGCACCTTTAAATTCCATACCAGCCCCCCCCCCACACACATACACACACAATCATCACTTTTACATACCCCCAGCACCTTTAAATTCCGTCCCAGCCACCCCCCCACACACCTTTAAATTCCTTCCAAGCCCCCCCCCTAATCAACCAATCATCACTTTTACATACCCCCAGCACTTTTAAATTCTCAGCTAAAAACTAAGCACAAAATTATATATCCTACTGTGGATTCTGCTATTAGGCCTGTTCCTCATGATGACTCATGACTATCCCTGTACTTCCATAAGATGGACTTTTTTTGTGGAACATGATGAGGAATGTGATGATGATACAGCAGCTAGTCACAATCCAGAATTATCTGATCCTGATTATGTTAATGATGAAGATTCAGAAACAGAGACCTTTACACAAGCTGAGCTCAATGGTCTTATTTGTGATCTAAATCTTTCAAAAGAAAAAGCAGAACTTCTTGCTTCAAGGCTTAAGCAAAAGCACTTGCTTGCAAAAGATGCTAATATAACTCATTACAGAAAAATTAATCATAACTTAACAACATTCTTCACTATAAATGGCTCATTGTGCAGATTGTAACCTTTAAAGAACTTTCCTATTGTTTCTATATTGTTTGTTTTTGTAATATTGAAATATTTTTTTGTCTATGTAATAATTTACCTATGTTTTTATATATTTGTACTATTTTGTATATTGCCTAGAATATA
Organism: Geotrypetes seraphini; assembly: GCF_902459505.1. Lineage (NCBI taxonomy): Eukaryota > Metazoa > Chordata > Amphibia > Gymnophiona > Dermophiidae > Geotrypetes > Geotrypetes seraphini. The sequence continues at coordinate 222,714,004 of NC_047085.1, forward strand.
GATTAGGCGATTAATCAAATTGTATAATAAACTTGGATAAACTTGGATTTGTTATGGAAGACCCAACACGGGCCATGTTTCGGCAAAATATGCTTTCCTCAGGGATCCAAGAACATGAATATGCAACCTTTTGCAAATGTGGGATAGCATAAATGTCTTGGTGAACCAAGCTGAAAAACGCAGGGGAGGCACAAAATCTTTTGAATTGTCCTTTTCTCCTGTGGAAATTTGGGTCTTCTCTTCTTGTTTCTTTTGGGGGGCAATTTCTCCAAGTTGGTTAATTTTGTATATGCCCTGACAGGAACAAATCTCACTCCTAAGCCCCAGCATGTGGAATATGATCTTGGTCTCTTAAATGTATTGCTCACACTCACTGTATTACTTGCATTATAACTTGTATTACGCCAAAGAGAGCTGCTCTCTGGTGTTCATAAGATGCAACATGTATAGGTAATTTATCCAGGTGCTGTATGAAATATGTTTGTCCTGTATGATTATGGCATTCTTTTCTGCCATTTATTTTTACTGTTATTGTATTTGTACAACCCTCTGTTATACTGGTTATTAAGAGCAATATATTAAGCTATGATTAAACCATAACTTGGTGAATTCTTCTTGATAGATGTTGGAGGGATTTATGCAGCTCAGTCCCTTGGATCCAACAGAAATATTTACTTGTAGAATGTGAACAGCTAAAGTTATCCTTACAAAATACTGTGCAAGCAACTCAAAAGATTCAAATTAATGAATTGATCTATTTTTTAAAAAACGTATTCAAGAAGAATAACAGTTTTATTAATGACAGCAGTTGAAAAGAAGAAATGCTGAGGCACTAATCTGAAAATCAGGTATCCATTTCCTTCAGGAGTTTTTGTAAGTTAATAAGCTTTTCAGCAAGATTAGAATTTTACCTAGGGTGCCTGGATATTTGAAATAGAGAAAATATTCACAACATAATACATTTGTGCATGTGGTATTTGTGGATTTTATATCTGTAAATACACATATACCTATGCATGAAGAAATAATATATACAATTATAAAACCATACCAGTTTATTGCATTCTGTTAAATTTATATTAAATATTTCATAATTCTTAACTTGTCAGATTGTTTTAATAAGAATTTAAAGTGGTTGGTGAATGACTGAATAGCTGCAACTTGTATTATTATGCTTTCATGTTTTTTGGTCTCTGTACAGCATTTGTGTAAATACTGATATAATGCTGTTGGGTTCAATCCTTTTCAGGTCCATCAAGCTGGTCTTACATGCGACTATTCAGAACTTCCTCATCATTTTAGCACAGAACCGGAGATAGATGGTCTTGTACAATCTATGAAGCACCTGCTGAAAAATCTACCAAAGCCAACGCTCTTGACAGTTGCTAGGTAAAATATGTTTGGTAATAAAATCAATCCACTCTCTGAAAAGCTTAATAACGAGAGCAGCTTTTAACCTGAGATGTGAGGGAAAGCCGACAGTCGTCCAGGAGCGGATGGTTCATTGTGACGTAACCTTGAAGGATACTATTGAAACAGGATATTTAGGGAGTCCCAGTAGAGAGGTTTGAATAATGGTGAAAGGAAACCAGGAGGTTTTAAGAGGAAGGTAGAGTAAAAGACTCAGATTTTCTCTGTCGTCTCAGCAGCCTGTAGTTACAAGGAAAAAACACAATTTGAAGTGTCTGTATGCAAATGCTAGAAGCCTAAAAAATAAATAGGAGAGTTAAGAATATATAGCACTGAATGATGAAATAGATATAATAGGCATCTCAGAGACCTGGTAGAAGGAGGATAGTCAATGGGACACTGTGTTACCGGGGTACAAATTATATCGCAAGGATAGAGTAGATCAAATTCTATGTGTGACGGGAAAGAATACAAAGGTAGGGTTATACTACCATCACCCGGGACAAAATGAGCAGACAGATGAAGAAATGTTCTCAGAGATTAGAAAAGCTGGAAAATTGGACAACAGTAAAGTAATGGGTGATTTCAATTACTGTAATCCTACTATAACAAATTGAGGAACACACTCATAACCATAAATAACAAAATGTATACGTGCTCAGGCTATGTAATAAGGATCCTGGAGCCAATAAACCAAAAGAAAGAGGGCTAAAAAGTGTTATCACTGATTCGTATACTCATTTGAGAAAAAGGGAAAAAAAAACTTTAAATCATAAAACAAATTTCAAAGTGGAGAAAAGACCTCAGTTTGTCTCCACTTCTATCAATGTCTTTTTCCCTTTCTTTTCTTTTTTTATATTCTTTTATCTTCTTAGATTTGTCAGTGTTACCAGTTAAATTGCCACTCTCCAACACTTAGGCTGCCGTTTCAATTCTCACAGAACAAAATTGAAATATAGCAGTAACAGTGTATCAGCAATGTAGCAGAAACTATGTGCCAACAACATGAAGCAAGAGCAAAAACATTTAGGGCACAGGTGTCAGTCAGTCCTCGAGGACCATAATCCAGCCGGGTTTTCAGGATTTCCCCAATGAATATGTATTAAAAGCAGTACATGCAAATAATCTCATGCATATTCATTGGGGAAATCCTGAAACCCCGACTGGATTGCGGCCCTCAAGGAGGGACTTTGACACCCCTGATTTAAGGCCTCTTCTGTTAAACTGTGCTAGCAGTTTTCTAGTGCAGGGAGCCGCGCTGAATGGCCTGCGCTGCTCCCGACACTCATAGAGTCCCTATGAGCGTTGGGAGCAGCACGGGCCATTCAGCGTGGCTCTCTGCGCTAAAAACTGCTAGCTCAGTTTAATAGAAGAGGGGGTTAGCTGCAGTGCTGGATCATTGAAACCTCGATAATTCCACGGCAAAAAATAAAGGGAAAAAGACATTGATTGAAGCAAGTGGAGTTTTTCTCAATAGTAGTGTTAGTAAATTCTTCTTTACGGAGAGGGTGGTGGATGCCTGGAATGTGCTCCCGACGGAGGTGGTGGAGAGGAAAACGGTGATAGAGCTTCAAAAGGGTTTGGGATGAACACAGAGGATCTTGAATCAGAAAATAATGGTATACTTCTGGACAGACTTGCACAATCTGTGTCACGTATATGGCCATTCAGTTGAGGATGGGCTGGGATGGTTTAGATGAGCAGGAGTGAGCTTCGACAGAGACTCCAGTAGATGCACAATACCGAGCAGATCTCTGGGTTTCTGGCCCAGAAATATCTAAGAAACAGAACAATTTAAATTATTAAATTATAAAGAGTGAATGTTTGGGCAGACTGGATGGACCATTCAGATCTTTATCTGCCGCCATTTACTATGTTTTGAAGACACTTTTCTTTTGTGTTAGTGTGGGATCAAATGAAGCTATTTCATTTACTTATTTTAATTTCTTGATTAATTTTCACAGATCTAGTTTGGATGATTATTGTCCCTCAGAGCAAGTAGATCTCATTCAGGAGAAGGTACTGAATGTGCTGCAATCAATCTATGGCCCGCTGGATGTTCATTTGGAATATTCTGCCAGCTCATCATCAGTCTGAAAAAGAAAAATTAGTTGCACTGTAAAGTTGTAAATGTGCTAACTCATGAGATGCATACATTAAATTATTATTCTAAAATAAAGCTGTGAACAACACATAGCTTCAAATACTTATCCCCCTGGGGGGGGAGACACTAACATTGCAAGTTTAACATTATTCTGCTTTCACAAGCTGTGAAACATTTTTTTAATCTATTTCCAGCCTTTGATTCTCCAAGAGATACAAAGAAAAAAGTAACAAAAGTTACCTTTACTTATTGGTCCATATACATACAGTGCCTTGTAAGAGTCTTCACACCATTGTACATTTTTCACTTTAATACATTGAGGGGATTTTTTTATAGCACATATTAGAAGTATGTTTTACTGTTCTGAGCAATGAGCTCTACATGTTTAATGCAAAAGAATAATTAAGGAGATATTCAATAAGAATCAGATAACATCTGTTTATTCAATACTTGCTGGAAGCACCTTTTGCAGCAGTAGCCATCAATATAATTTAGGATATGTGCCTCACAACTTTGCGTAGCAGAATAGTTTTGTTTTTGCCCATTAAACTTGGTAGCAAAGCATTCCCACAACTATCCACCACCATTTGCTGTAGGGATATTGTTAGTGGAATAATATGTGATGTATCTTTGATGCCACATATCACTTAGCATTGAAAGTCAAAATAATTTCACTTTGGTCCCATCAGACCACAAAATCTTTTCCCACATGCATGCTGTGTCAACTGTTTTCCTCTGCAAATGCTGTACAACTTTTCTTCAGGAGTGCCTTCTTCCTTGTTGCCCTTCTGTGCAGGCCATGTCTGTAGAATAATTGGAAATTGTTGAACAGTCAATATTTTCCCCACTCAAAGGCTTTGTTCTTTTAATAAATATTAGATATGATATAGCTGCCTTCAGACCACACAGCTGCCAGCTTTGGAGGGATGGCTATTTTTTTGCAGTGCCAAACTTTCTATGTTATAGCAATGGACTTAACGGTACCTAAGGGGTTTTCAAGCACATTAATATTTTCTTGCAGCCTTCTCTCAAATTGTACCTTTAAATACCTTTTATTTTATAGGGTTTATTTGGGGGGGGGGAGTTTTATTATTTTTGGCAGCTCTATATGCCAAACTATAGGGTTGCAGTCACAAAAGACACAAGTGGCTAAAACTTTCAAACTCACAGATCAGTGTGTCATCTGAATTGTAATGTGATTTTTCAAGTTTGTCTAACAATCATATTGCAGTGTGATGATTGAGAGCTAATATTCAGACATTCAAACATCCAGGCTTGCCCTTAGTCTGGTCTGACACTGATATTCTCTGAGCACTTTTTTTTTTTTAAATAAAGTTTTATTTTGAAATAGAAATACAAGATAAAAGATACAATACTCTGGGAACAAATACAACCAAAAACCAAAACACACGATAAGAGACTACCACGTGGTATCTGCGCGGAGACAAATGAACCCAACCAAGAAACCAGGCAATAACCCTTCTCTCAGTACCTCCCCCCAAGAACTCCAGTGTCAAAAATTCAAGAGGGCACTCACTTCAGGCGCTATGGTCTGAGCACTGTTTAATAAGTAGTATCATTACATGTAAAGTCTTTTGAGTGTGAAAGTTTTAGCCACTTCTTGTGTCTTTTTTGACTGCAAGTGCTTCTTTGAAGTTGGCTTCAATATAATACCTTTTTTCTCTTCATATGTGGGGAACCTTAGGGTTGTCAATCTGCTCATGAGCATGCTGCAGAAAATGTCAATCAAAGCTTTTCAACTCCTCCTCCATGGTCTCTGCTACCCCCTTCAGTTCATACCAAAGCTGGCGACAGCCCTGCAGAAGACAGGAGAAGAAGGGGTACGGGCAACTCCCCAAAACCAGATAAATTTAAAACAATCATTGAATGAACAGTAATGTAGTTTAAAACATGAACAAGCCCCTGAGAGAAACAATGAATGTAAGAAAATACAAGTTAAGCAAGAAACATAAACAGCCCAAACATTTATGGAGCACAACCATTCCTCCTTTGTAATCATATGAGGGCTGTTCAAAGAGTATCAGACCTTTAGTCATAAAAAATACTCGTATTCAGATACAACAATCTTCAAAGTAGTCCCCTTGGGCTACCACACACTTCTTTCAATGGTTCTACCACTCTTGGAGGCAGCACTAGAATGCCTCTTTTGAGATTTCTCACAACTGGTCCGTCGCATTCTGCATGATGTCTTCTCTTGACTGAAATCTAGTCCCTTTTAGGGGCATATTCAGTTTGGAGAAAAATCCAGAAGTCACACTGGAGAGTAGAGAGCTTGAGGAATCACAGGTGTGTTGTGTTTGGCCAGGAAACTCCACATTAAATGTGAAGAATGGGCAGGTGCATTATCATGATGGCTCTGCTAATTGCCCGCTGCCCACAGGTCTGGCCGTTTGCATCTCACAGCATTATGAAAACGACACTGAGCCTCTTGGTAGTACTCCTTGGTGATGGTTGTGCCATGTGGTGCGTACTTGTGATGAACCACACTACTGGAGTCAAAGAAGATGGTCAGCAAGAGATGACATTGCTGTGGACCTGCCTTGTTTTTTTTTGGCCTTGGGGATGTTGAATTGCTTCCATTGTGATGACATCAACTTGGTTTCTGGGTCATATCTGTAAACCCAGGACTCATCGCTAGTGATCACTGTGCTGAGGAAGTTGGGATCACTGTTCACAGCCTCCAGCATGTCCTGTGTGATCTCCAAATGGAGATGCTTCTGCTCGATTGTTAGTGGCTTTGGCATGAACTTCGCTGAAATTCTGCTGAAGCCCAAATCCTCAGTCAAAATGGAATGAACCAATCCACTGATGATGCTCACATCGTCTGCAAGTTCTCTGGTCGTGATTCGATGATCCTGCATCACCAGGGTCCTCATTTGGTCAATGACAATCACATTTCTGGATGTTGAGGGCCTATCAGAATGTGCTTCACTTTCCACTGATGTGCGGCCATCTCTGAAGTGGTTGTACCACTCCTTTATCTGTGTGGTGCCCATTGCTTCATCCCTGAAGGCCTGTTGAATTTTGTGGATCGTTTCCACGTGGGAATCGCCAAACTTTACACAAAATTGACTGCAGTAGCGTTGTTCAACCTTTTCTATCATTTTGTCAAAAAAGAAAATTTGACAGTGTTCACTTACACTTCCTCTCTCATCGGCGGTCTGGCGGCGACTGACAGCTTCTGTAGGTGGGAAAAAAATTCAAGCTTGCACATTAGGGTTGCCTACATACATGCACCAAACCACACCTCCCTAGCTTTATTTGTTTATGCAAGAAAAATTAAGGTCTGATACATTTTGAACTGCCCTCATATACACAGACTTCATATAATCCAGTAGTCTGACAATAAAATCCTAGCTATGGAGCTGACCATTAAGCTTATGTTAGAAAGCAGGCACATCAGATAAATTACTGGGTAGGCAGTTCAGCATACCATCCCTATCTACTAGAAAATATATTATCAAGGTAAGAATATAATCTGTTTTTCCAGTGTAATAGGGATGGGTATGCTGAACTATAGGGATGTAACTAAGCAGTCCACAAAGTCTATGGTTGGAGAGATGAGCTTCCATGTAGTACTCAGGACCCAAAATCAGCAGCATCCTGTGCTGATTTGTCTACCTTGTAGAATTTGGTGAAAGTATGAAGGGAGGACAACCCCCCCCCCCCCCCCCCCGAATAAAAACCAAACAAAACTGTCCACAATTTGTTTGCAGCCTTTTAGTTATTCATTTTATGAAGTGTCTTAATATGTTAAAAGAGAATAATAACCAATTTGTTAAATGGCAACCTCAGTCATTATAAGTTCACAATCTCATTGGAGTCTGTGAGGTTAAAATAAAATAAATTCTGGACTCAGTAGTTGCATTATAATGTTTTTATTTCTGGATAACTGTGTTATTGAAGAAAGCATAATACAGTGAACATATAGAATGGATAACATAGGTCCCCCAGGGCAAAGTTAAATGCAAAGTAAGTATTATTGAACACAAGTAAACATGATGTAAACAGCAAATAATAACATTGAATGATAAAGATCATTATAAGTTTGAAGTTGAAAAGACAATTACATGGTCTAAAAATAGGATGATGATGAGTGCGAAAGCATAAATTCACAGAAAGAGAAGTATTCTGTATGCTTGAGATTCAGTGTTTGAACTGGAGGATGTAAAAGATTATATACATACATAAGTATAGTACATATACACATATAGAGTACTTTTCTGTCAATGAGAAAGTATTTTTCCTCATCAAAGGCAAGCACAGGAATATTGGAGAATTGAACATTAAAAGCAGTCGTAAATTGAAAAGGCAATTATTGTTCCACATCCTCACTCTCATCTGAAGAAATAAATGCATGTTGTGTCATAAGTATATGAAGACCTGTTAATGCTTAAAAAAATTCTTAGTCAACAGAGATATTATGACTGCAAGGGTAAGCACAGGAACATTGTAGAAATTGACAGGGAATGGATGAAACTCCAGTGCGAAAGCCTAAATTCACAGAAAGGGAAGTATCCTGTCTGCTTTAGGTATAAAATAGTTAAGCCTTGAGCTTCAGATTTGAACTGGAGGATGTAAAAGACTATGAACTGTAAAAGATTATATACAGAGATACATCCATAAATCTAGTCCATGTATACATATTGAGTACTTCTTGTTCAATGATAAAGTATTGTTCCCTATCAAGCACAGGAACATTGGAGAAATGGACAGGGCCTGGAGAAAACTGACTCTCTGGCTCTCATTCAGTCAGTGTGTGTGTGCAGTGTGAGCCACAATAGTGGTCGTTGCAACAGGGGTGGTTGGTGAGGGGTTGGTCCCAAAATCACAGGTGTAGCGGCGGTAGAACAGGTGGTACACCGGGTGGGACTTTGTATGGGGAGGTAGGGTTGAAACAGAGGATAGGGTGCGAGAGGAGATGGATGCTAATATATCTATTATACCCTCGCTTTTCTTGCGATTGTGTAGCACGCACCTTGTATATCTTGCAAAGGGAGCAAAATTAAAATATACGGTCCGCGTGCGCGTGAACCGAAAATATAAACGGTTCATAATCAGTTCATAGTCAATTACGCTCAAAGTTAAGTTCACTCAGAGTTTTATTATTATACCATCGGTTTTCTTGCGATTGTATAGCTTGCAAAGTTATAACATTAAAATATACGGTCCGCGTGCGCGTAAACCGAAAATATAAATATACTGAAAATATAAACGGTTCATTGTCAATTGCGCTCAGTTTTATTATTATACCCTCGCTTTTCTTGCGATTGTGTAGCCTGCATCTTGTATAGCTTGCAAATGGAGCAACATTAAAATATACGGTCCGCGCACGCATGAACCGAAAATATAAACATACCTGTAAATGAAGAAATGTAGAAGTACGTTCGCTCTCACCAGAGGCGAGAAAAATCCACACAAGACAAATATTCGTTATAGATCAAGTTATAGCAAAACCAGATCTTTACCTATAACGGACACGGTCAGGCAGCGAAAGGAAGGCAGGCTGTTCGGAGGACATATATAATGAGGACACGTAACCATAGTAACGAAAATGCATTCACGTGACATTGAAAACGCAAAGAGTGAAGGGAACCATACTGAAAACGCGGTGACGTGATCACGTGTTAACGTGCTGAATGTGCGCATGGCCTTCATTCGCCAGGCGCCATCTAGGGGCGCGCTGAATTGTCATTGCGCTGAGTTATCGTTGCGCTCAATTGTCTTGCGCTGAGTTATCCTTGCGCTCAATTGTCTCACGCGCTATTGTCTTTGCGCTGAGTTGTCTTCGCGTTTTTGTCCGCACGTGATTGTCTTGCGTGCAATTGATCTGTCACCAAGGTTTTAAGTTGCAAGGGTTCTGCTGCACAAGGGAAGGGAGGTGTTATAGGCTGCAAGGGTTCTGCACAGGGGGAGGGAAAGAAAGATATTGCATAAGCAGATGGGTGAGAGGGTAGAAAAGATAGAATTGGGGTGGAGGAGAGGAAGGGAGAGAATAATTGTACATGAAAAAAAAGACCTCCCTGAAAATAAGACCTAGTGCCTTTTTTGGGGCCCAAAATTAATATAAGACTGTGTTATTTTGGAGCAAACACAATATGATTGGACACAACTGGGCTCTTGTTTAACTTATTGGCCTTGTTAAGGTAATTTTGGAAACATCCAATTTGAGTTTGCTGTATCAAAGGGTATAAAGGCATACATTCAAGATGTTCTGGTTTCTTATTCTTAATTTCTTTGCTGTAGCGGAAGTAGAAGTTGTTTAAATTTGGTAATAGATATGGGAGCATTTTGGCACAAATCACCAAATCTTGGGGCAGGACTCGTATTACCTCCTTACGAATCCCTAATGGCACCATGCTCACCAGATTGAAGGATATTGTAAAAGCTCTTATCATATACTTTAAGGAAATGCATGCTGATGGTGAAGCTTCTCAGGAGACTCTTATTTTCCACCATCTGCAATCCTTGGGATATGTGTACTTTTACTGGAAGCTCTTGATTCCTTTAATAGACTCATAATGGCCAAAGAAGTGCAACTTGCTATGAGGGCTCTTAAATTATGCTCAAGGGCCTGATGATTTTTCAAGGAAATGTTATAAGTTGTTTCAAAAACAGTTGGTGGGCCCTCTGGTGGATTAATGCAGTAGTAGACACTAGTGCTGCCTGATTCACCAATTCAAATCAATTCAATTCACCTTGATGAATTGATTCGCTTTCTAAAAAAAATTGGACTCACCAATTCAGTGAGTCCTGACTCCTGACATACCTCAGGCCTCCTAAAGTAGCAGCAGTGGTGGCGGTGACCAGCTTGGCACTTTGCAGAGGCAGCACTGTGAACAGGCTTCTGGCCTGCTCTGCTGAGGCCTTCCCTCTGCTGCGTCACTGATGACATAGCAGAGGGAAGCTCCAGCGGGCAGGTTGCAAGAAACCTGATCACCGTGCTGCTTTTGCCAATTTGGTCACCACCACTGCTGCTACTATTTTGGGAGGCCCGAAGGGGTGGGGGGTCATCAGGGGAATAGGGAATAGGAAGGATGGAAAGCTGCTACACGGGGATGGGAGGGATGAAAAGCTGCACAGGGGGATAGGAGGGATGGAAAGCTGCGGCAGATGGAGAGGAGAGAAGAAGAATTGGAGGAGGGAGAAATGCAACTGAGGTAGAAAGGGGTGAGGGAGAAATCCTGTATATGGTGGAGGGGAGGGAGACATGCATGGAGAAGAGAGAGGAAGAAATGTTGGACATAGGGTAGAGGGCAAGGAGAGTTGATGCATGTGATAATTGAGAGTTGGAAGGGAGAGATGTTGCATGGAGAGGAATAGAGAAGTTTGACCCAGGGCACAAGAGGGAGAGAGAGAGATGGTAGACAGTGGTAAAGAAACAAATGTTGGATATGGCAGTGGAAGGGAAGGTACAGAGATGAAAGATGGCTGGTGAGCATGGAGAAAGAAGAAAATGTCAAATGTGCAGGAAACCCAGGTGAGTGATTTAACAGAAGACAAACAGAAACCAAGCCTGGGACCAACATGATTTGAATAATAAAATACCAGACCACAAACAGTAGAAAAAAATAATTTTATTTTCTATTTTGTGATTACAATATGTCTGATTTGAATTGTGTATCCAGCCAGAGCTGGTGTTAGACAGTGAGCGTGACCTAGGACCTAATAGAGAAAGGAAAAGTCTTTCTTCTTGTTGTTTATTTTGTGTACACCACAAGGGTGGGGTGGGTGAAGAGGCTACAAAATAAACCCACCAGGGCGTTTGAAAATAAAAAATGCTTTTGGGCATGACTCAGTGTCAGAGGTTCAGAGAGCCCTCTCTGTTGGCCAGTTTGGATGCAGAGAATGCCATTGATAAAGTCTGGTTACCTTTTCTTTTTCAAACTCTGGCGCATGTGGCATTAGGGAATGATTTTAGCAGCTATCTCCACTCTATGCGGCACTACAGGCCTCTGTGCTGGTGAATGGGATGCACACAATGATTTTCCTTGTCTCCAGCAGCACTAGGCAGGTCTGTCCTCTTTTTTTTCTTTGTGCTATCTTTGAGTCTTTTATAGATTTCATTACCTATAAAGAATCAAACAGTAAATAAGCATACAATATAACCCTAAGACTGTCTAAGAAAGAAACACTAAATAAAGCATATAATAAAATCCTAAGGGGCTCATAATTTAAAAAAAAGACCAAAAAGTGGCCTAAATTGGTACTTGGATGATCAAAAAGACAGATCATCCAAGTATCGATAATTCAAAGCTGGTTTTAGACATATCCACTGCCTCTGAACGCCTAGAGCGAAAGGTGTTTTTGGAGGAGGGGAAAAGATAGGAGGTGGGCCAACCTAGACTTATTCATACAGCAAGTATGACCAAAAGTTTAACGAGATTGCCCAGTTAGAACTTATACGTTTTGACTTAGACCAAGTCAAAACAGGTATAAATTCCGAATAGGGGCAGCTGGCACAATCAGCTCAGCAGCCCCAGCAACCTGCCCACCCCTTGCTGCAATACCCTCCCCCAAATTGCCATGAATACCAACAGGAGAGATTCCCAATCTCTCCTGCTGAAGATGGCACCCCTGAATAACCCACCCACTCCCCCTTCGAATATGGGAAGGAGGGATCCCAGGCCCTCCTGCCCACGGCACACCACCGACACCTCCACCACCCTTGAATACAGGCAGAAAGGATCGCAGGCCCTCCTGCCCACAGTGCACCCCCATGACCCCCCGAATTCCCCCCCCCCCCACTACCCGGGCCCCCCTAACCTCATACACCCCTTAACTTACCTGAATGTTGGACGGACGGACGGGTCCCAAATCCAGCCGGCCAGTAGGCCCACCATCCTTGGAATGGTGGGCCTAGGGCCTGATTGGCCCAGGTGCCTAAAGCCCCGCCCATAGGAGGGGCCTTAGGCACCTCAGCCAACAGGAATTGGCCCAGTTGCCTTAGGCCCCTCCAGTGGGTGGGGCCTTAGGTGCCTGGGCAAATCAGGCCCTAGGCTTGTCATTCCAAGGATGGACAGACGGACTTGGGACCCAGCCAGCCAGTCAACATTTAGGTAAGTTAGGGGGGGTCTGGGGATAGGAGGCCAAGGTAGTGGGATCCCTCCTGCCCATATTCAAGGGGGTAGGGGTGTCAGGGATGCGCTGTGGGCAGGAGGGCCTGGGATCCTTCCTGCCCATATTTGAGGAGGGATGGGGGGATGTGCCATGGGCAGGAGGGCTTGGGATCCCTCCTACCCATATTTGAGGGGGTGGGGTGTCAGGAGTGTGCCATGGGTAGGAGGGCCTGGGATCCCTCCTACCCATATTTGAGTGGGGTGGGGGTGTCGGGGGTACGCTGTGGGCAAGAGGGCCTGGGAGCCTTCCTGTCCATATTTGAGGGGTGGGGGTTGCGCCATGGGCAAGAGGGCCTGGGATCCCTCCTGCCCATATTCTAGGGGGGGTGTCAGGAGTGTGCCATGGGTAGGAGGGCCTGGGATCCCACCTACCATATTTGAGGGGGGGTGGGGGTGTCAGGGGTGCGCTGTGGGCAAGAGGGCCTGGGAGCCCTCCTATCCATATTTGAGGCGTTGGGGGTGCGCTGTGGGCAAAAGGGTCTGGGATCCCTCCTACCAGTATTCGAGGGGGGATGGCGGTGTCATGGGTGTGCCGTGGGCAGGAGGGCCTGGGATCCCTTCTGCCCATATTTTCCGGGGGTTTGGGGGTGCCGTCTTTGGCAGGAGGGCTTGGGATCCCTCCTGCTGGTTCGGGGTTTTGTCGTGGGGGGGATTGCAATCGTTGCAGTGGGGGTGGGCCAGTTACAGAATTCTGTAACTGGCATTATTTTTTGGTATGCACTGGTTACAGAATCCTGCTTTTAGGTGAAAGACTGGCCCCTCTTTCGCCTAATAGGTCTGGATTTGGACAATTTTTTGGTCGGGATTGTGGTGTCGGGATAGACGTAGTGGCAGTCTGGGCCAGTAGATTGCTGAATGTGCAGGTAGGCCATTCTCAAAAAAAAAACCCTCAATTTGGACGTTTTTTTGAGAATGGACATTTCCCTGCTGCCAACTTCAGCATCTACTGACTTAGGCAAAAAGGGGACTTTTTTTTATTATACCCCTCTATGGCTCTCTATAATAGTCTAATATATTCTTAGTAGCTTAATAAGGTTAATTAATTAATCAGCTCAATAACAAGTAGTCCAGCAGCTCCTTATTGGGGACAAGTTTCCCAGGAGTTCATAGTAAAAGATTTTGCTTACATTAATTCTTTAAGTACATAACACAAGTGTTTATAAATATAAGAAAAGTTAGGCACAGTTCTGGGGTGAAAATGCTATTCTATGAACTGTGCCTAACTATAAGCATGATTTATAAAGAACACGATTTTTCGATGCTGATATTTTTAGGTGCCATATTGTCACAAACCCGGCACTGAAGTTAGGTTTGTGCCAGGAAAAAGACAAAAACCCCTAAACTTTAGGAGAGCTGATCAATGTGGCAGCCCTTCCAGCAGCAGACAGCAAGACTCTAGCCCTTATGAGAGTGCCCAAGAGCAGGAGCCCTGGGGGGAGGGGAAGCAGGATGAGTTTAGTAACTTCCCTAAGCCTAAAGCAGCCCCTAGCAAAATGTACCCTAGCAGGCAGGCTCCTAGTCATGCTGGCACTCAGCTGCTGAGGCTAATTGAGCAGCAACAGAAGGCTCAGCAAAAGCCAGCCCATCCCCCACTCAGGTTAGGGCGTGGCTTTCTCAGGTCTGGTAAAAGCCAGCAGAGCAAGCTTGGAAGAAGCAGTCTGGATCCAGCAGTGGAAGGAGACTCTTGGCCAACAAATGAGATCGAGATGGAAGACTTGGAAGCTGTCCCCTTGGTGAACCAGCCGGTCTGCTCTCAGTCTGAGGAAGAGATGGGACACTTACCTGGAACCTGAGGAAGCGCCCGTGGAACTAAGCTAAGTTTGATTTTTGGCTTTTTTATTGCTGACTGGGTTTTGCTTTTGAATGCTGAGACTTGTGCTGGGAGAGTGAGCATTACCAAGCTCACTACTGAGGGACTGTGCAATCTTTCAGAGGAAGTATGTTTTGGTTTTCTTTCCTCTGTTTGGAGAACTGTGCCACTGAATGTTAGTGGGAATTGAGGGGAGAATCCACAGAAGATCCTTGGGCTGGGATTGTGTGGCCAGTATTGGCAGCGTTTAATTGTGGATTCAGCAATTCCCCATCTCCACCAGTTAATTGAAGCTGGTTGGAGAGGCCTGATTGAAGCTAGGCAACCAAGAACATAACATAAGAACATAAGCAGTGCCTCTGTCGGGTCAGACCACAGGTCCATTCTGCCCAGCAGTCCGCTCCCGCGGTGGCCCAAGAACAGGTCAAGACCTGTCTGAATCATCAGAAGGGGCTCCCCTGCCACCTTGGTTTCCCATTTAAGTCCTGCCTTCCTATCGAAGTCCTAGCCCTCCGGTCTACACATGCACGACCAGGTTGGTTTACTCATTTCCTGGTTAACTTCCTACACCCGTGTTACATCCCAGCTCCTTCCTCAGTATCCCACGATCCCTCTATCCCTCAGGAATCCATCCAATCCCTGCTTGAATCCCTGTACTGTACTCTGCCTGATCACTTCCTCCGGTAGCGCATTCCAAGTGTCCACGACCCTTTGGGTGAAAAAAAACTTCCTTGCATTTGTTTTGAACCTGTCTCCCTTCAGTTTCTCAGAATGCCCCCTCGTATTTGCTGTCCCCTTCAGTCTGAAGAATCTGTCCCTATCCACCCTCTCTATGCCCCTCATGATCTTGAAGGTCTCTATCATATCTCCCCTGAGTCTCCTTTTCTCCAGAGAGAAGAGCCCCAGCCTATCCAGCCTCTCGGCGTATGAGCAGTGTTCCAGCCCTTTTACCATTTTCGTTGCTCTCCTTTGGACTCTCTCAAGTACCGCCATGTCCTTCTTGAGGTGCGGCGACCAATACTGAACGCAGTATTCCAGATGTGGATGCACCATCGCTCGATACAATGGCATGATGACTTCCCGTGTTCTGGTTGCTATGCCCCTCTTTATGATGCCCAGCATCCTGTTGGCTTTTTTTGAGGCTGCTGCGCACTGTGCAGATGGCTTCAGTGATGCATCCACCAGCACACCCAAGTCTCTCTCGAGTCTGCTGTCTCACAACAATACCCTCCCTAATTTGTAGCTGAACAACGGGTTCTTTTTCTCTATATGCATGACCTTGCATTTGTCCACGTTGAATCGCATTTGCCATTTGTTTGCCCAGTCTTCCAGCTTGTCCAGGTCCCTTTGTAGGTCCTCACACTCCTCCCTGGTCCTAACTCTGCCGCACAGTTTGGTATCGTCTGCGAATTTTATAATCTCACACTTTGCCTCCTTTTCCAGGTCATTGATGAATATGTTAAAGAGTAAAGGCCCCAGCACCGATCCCTGTGGCACACCGCTCGTGACTCCCCGCCAGTCAGAATATTGACCCTTTACTCCAACCCTCTGCAGTCTACCCGACAGCCAGTGCTTGATCCATCTGTGCACATCCCCTCCCACCCCGTGGTTCCACAGTTTCTTAAGTAGCCTTTCATGTGGCACCTTGTCGAAAGCCTTTTGAAAGTCGAGGTAAATGATGTCTATGGGCTCCCCATTGTCCATCCGACTGCTTATTCCCTCAAAGAAGTACAGAAGGTTCGTTAGGCACGACCTTCCCTTGCAGAATCCGTGCTGGCTTGTTCTCAGTAGGCCATTTCTCTCGATGTGCTCGCTAATGCCTTCCTTGATCATAGTTTCCACCATCTTCCCTATTATTGAAGTCAGGCTCACCGGCCTGTAGTTCCCGGGGTCACCCCTCGATCCCTTCTTGAAGATCGGTGTGACATTTGCCAATTTCCAGTCCTCTGGCACCTCACCAGTTTTCAAGGATAGGTTGCAAACATGTTGGATTGTGCCCGCTATTTCCTGTCTTAGTTCTTTCAGAACCCTTGGGTGGATCCCATCCGGGCCCGGTGATTTGCCGCATTTTAACCTATCTATCTGTTTGAGGACATCCTCCCTACTTACCTCTATGTGCTCTAATTTTTCAGCCTGTTCCCCACTCGTGAGCTCCTCTGAGTCTGGTATATTAGATGTGTCTTCACTCATGAAGACCGACGAGAAGAACGTGTTCAACCTCTCAGCAACTTCTTTATCCTCCTTAATCACTCCCTTCTTGTCCCCATCGTCCAACGGCCCTACCTCCTCTCTCACTGGTCGCTTCCCCTTAACGTAACTGAAGAATGCCTTGAAGTTTTTTGCCTCCTTGGCCAGCCCCTCTTCGTATTTCTCTTTTGCTTTTCTAACCTCCCGGTGGCATTCCTTTTGGCAATTCCTGTGCGCCTGGTGATTTTCCTCTGTTGGGTCCTTTTTCCATCTCCGGAAAGATACTTTTTTGTCGTTTATCGCCCTCTTTACCTCTGTTGACATCCAAACCGGGTCCTTTGATCGCTTGTTCTTGCAGCCTTTCCTGAAATTGGGGACGTACATTCTCTGTGCTTCCTGCAGGGTGTCCCTGAGTAGGGTCCAGGCGCTTCCCACAGTCTCCTTCCTAAAGATGTTTCTGAGCTTCCTCCCCACCATTTCCCTCATAGCAACGTAGTTCCCTTTCTTGAAGTTCAGCGCAGTTGTTGCGGTCCTCCTAACTATGGGTGTCCCCCTTTCTAATGTGAATCTGATCGTGTTGTGATCACTGTTGCCTAGTGGTCCTCCCACTTCTACCCCTCTTGCAGGCCCCCCTAATCCGTTTAGGATGAGGTCAAGAGTAGTACCCCCTCGCGTCGGTTCTTTGACTAGTTGCTCCATGAAGCAGTCCTTCACAGCTTCTACAAATCCTGTCTCCCTAGTGCAGTTGGAGTGACCCGTACTCCAGTCTATCCCTGGGTAGTTGAAGTCCCCCATCACTGTTACACTTCCAGTCCTGCACTCCTGTCTCAATTCCGTTTCCAAGTCGTGTCCGACTCCCTCTGGCGTACCAGGTGGTCGATAGTACAGCCCCAGTTTTATGCCCGCACCCTTGTTTTCCGGTAATTTGACCCACAGCGATTCCAGCCCCTCTGCCTTCGTTGCCATATCCATCCCGACCGAGTGGATAGATTCTTTTATATATAGTGCTATGCCTCCCCCCTTTTTGTGGGTCCTGTCCTTCCTATAGAGCTTGTACCCCGGCAGCGCTATATCCCATTGATTTTCCTCTGTCCACCAGGTTTCTACAATTCCAATTATATCCAGGTCCTCCCCCTTGGCGACGACTTCTAGTTCGCCCATCTTGGCCTTGAGGCTTCTTGCATTTGCGTATAAGCACCGCAGGTCCTGTCGTTTTTCTTCCACCTCTGCATTTACCTGGTCCACTTGCCCTTGGATTTCTGGCAGTTTTCCCGCTCTCTGTGTTTCTGCTTTACCCTCAGCCTTTACCCTCTTAGCTTTCAGCTTCCCCACATTCCTGCCACCCCACTTTCCCGCTTTTCCTCTGGGATTTTTAGCCCTACCGGCCCCCTCCTGGGCTGTCATCCCTTGAGCCTCTGTTTGATCCCCCTTGCCTTGTGGTGCCTCTATGTTACCCTCGGCTTTCGCCCTTATGCCACCCAGTCCCCCTGTGTCCCCATGCCCCTTAGTCTTTTCCCAGCAAGCTCCCTTTACCTGATGTTTCCCTCGCTGTCTGATTTGTCACATTGTGCTTTATTGAAGGCAATGAACTTTTATGATTGACTGCTACAAAGACTGTGCTAGTTGATCTACTCCTGTTTTTGCAGTTGTTCTTTTCTTTTGTGAACAAGCTGATTAAGGACTATAATACTTACCTGAGGAAAGGCTGAGTGTAATCTTGGGCAAGACCAAGTTCTGTTTATATTTGTTTCTTTTGTTTTTGCCTTTACCTTTGAAGCATTAGCCACCTGGCTGAAGGAAGCTGGGTTAGGCATTAAAGACTTATTATTCTGAGGAGAACCAGGCTGTTCTGAACTTTATTTTTGCTCCTCACATTAGCACCAGCAGGACCTTCAACCCGTGAAGGCACGCCAGGGATTGTGTTTTGCACACCACACGGTAGCCATTCTGACTATCCGGTACCGGGGGTGTGACAATATATAGAATTTGCCCCCTAGTACACAGAATTGGGAAAACTTTTTTTTATTATTCCTTTTCTAATTTGTACATAATTGTATTCATTAAATAGTTGATCTTATAAGAATAAAACTTGTTCCTGATGTCTTCAGTAGATGGCCCCATAACACATTATACAGTGGTGCCTCGCATAAAGAACGCCTCGCACAGCGAACGCTGCACACAACGAACTTCATGTCATGATTCATACAACGAACTTCGTTTCACACAACGAAGTCGCCCGAGCTTCCACGATCGCTGCTGATGCATTGCATCCTTCCGCGCAGGCACTGCAGGCAGTCGTTAGTCACTGCGCTTAACGCGTTTCACATAACAAACTTTTCGCATAACAAACTTGCTCCTGGAACGAATTAAGTTCGTTGTGTGAGGCACCACTGTACTTTTACACCATGCAATAATTTTCCTTTTGATTTGTGAAAAACTCTTTCAAGCATACTGTGTTAAATACGTGTTTCTTGCCTTAGGTTAAATAAAATGAAAGCAGCTTTATTCATAAATATCTATTTGCAAAGAAGTGACTTTATTTTCTGAAATAATTTTTTTTTTTCATAATATATGTTTACATGTGGTCAAGGACAATCAAAATAGAGCTTTCACATTATGACAATATTGCAGAATAACAGTGCCTTTCTCACAATTTTTGTTTTGAAAACATTAATGGAGCAAGTCCTTCACTTCTTAATATCCGGCTTGCAGACAATAGCCTAATTGTTAATGCAGAAAAATCATCCGCCATGTGGCTATCACGCAGCCATTCTGCACTACATAAACTTCCTGAACTAGCCGGCAAACCCATCCAACTTGAGCACAAACTCTTAACTCTAGGAATGTGTTGTAACTCTGAATTAAGCTTGACTCCGCAAATAAGCCATTTAGTAAAATATGTGCTTCTACCATCTAAGACAGAGGTCTCAAAGTCCCTCCTTGTGGGCCGCAATCCAGTCGGGTTTTCAGGATTTCCCCAATGAATATGCATGAGATCTGTGTGCATGCACTGCTTTCAATACATATTCATTGGGGAAATCCTGAAAACCTGACTGGATTGCGGCCCACAAGGAGGGACTTTGAGATCCCTGATCTAAGACTATTGCGGCAACTAAAACTTGTGCTCTCTGTAAATAATCTAACAAAACTAACTCATGCTTTCATTTCTAGTTGCTTAGATTACTGTAACATTATTTCTAGAGTCAAGCATAGCCAATCTATCACGCAGCTAGACTCATAACAGTTGCACACATCCGCGACCATATTACTCCGATTCTGTTTAAGCTGCACTGGCTGCCTATAATTAAAAAGATTGAATTCAAGCTACTTTGCCTAGTTTTCAAAGCCTGGTATCTTTTACTTCCCAATTTCCTACATAAAAAAACTAATCAACTATCAACCCAGTAGAACTCTAAGTCCATCTTAGACCAATTTGAAATCCCAGGTCCTAGAGTAATAAAACTTCAAGCAACAAGAAAAAGAGCTTTCTCATTTGTGGTTTCCTGCCTTTGGAATTTCACACTTCATGATTTCTTCAAGGGAATATCTTCTCCTTCTGGAAACTTTTAAAACCTATTCTCCTTCATCTTCACTAGCTAAATATTGCATCTGGTTCTAGCCTTTCTTGGATGATAAATTGAGATGTTTGTTCTGTCTATTGGGCCAGAATGAAACTCAGAACTATAAACTGTCTAAAGTTTGCTTTAGTTTAAGTTTATTAGGTTTTTTTTATATACCGCCTATCAAGATTATCTAAGCGGTTTTACAATCAGGTACTCAAGTATTTTTCCCTACCTGTCCCGATGGGCTCACAATCTATCTAACGTACCTGAGGCTATGGAGGACTGAGTGACTTGCACAGGGTCACAAGGAGCAGCACGGGGTTTGAACCCACAACCCCAGGGTGCCAAGGCTGTAGCTCCAACCACTGCGCCACACACTCCTCCTCCTCCTAATTTTTAATCTTTCTCATTTTCCTATTATTGATATTTATAAATTTAGATTGTTAGTTTAACTATTCTATCTTTCCATATAATATACCTATAATACTCATTTTCTTGGATCTTGATGGGGGGTTTTCTTTGCTTTCAATGTTCTATACTTTCCATGGGGTACTTTCTTTTCCTCCCTCTTAAACTAAACTAAGGGCTCCTTTTACAAAGGTGCGCTAGCGTTTTTAGCCTGTTCAAGAGGAGGTAGTAGCGGCTAGCGCACACAGCATTTTAGCGCGCACTATTCCGTGCATTAAAGTCCTAATGTACGTTTGTAAAAGGAGCCCTAAACCTTAGGCTTATATATCGCATCTTCTCTATAACAATAGAGCTTGGCACAGTTTACAAAAAAATTAGAAGAGAGAACAAGTACAATATGAATTTGGAATAGTATGGAGAGGAGTGGAATTTACAAATTTGAAAAGAGCCAAGTTTTCAGATCTTTTCGAAATAGTTGGAAAGAGTCCTGATCGCGCAGTTGAACAGGAAAATTATTCCACAACTCCGTAATTTTGAAAAGTAGAGATTTCCTTAATTTGCTTTTCGACGTTGGAATTTTTGAGTAGATCTGGTGATATCAGATCTTACAGAATTCCAAGGCAGGGGAATTAAAGGGGAAAAGATGCCATGCAAGATCTTGAATGTTAAGCAGGCGCATTTAAAATAAAACCTGAAAATTATTGGAAGCCAATGAAGTTTTTGCAGAGGCGGAGAGAGACATGATCAAATTTACTTTTTGCAAAGATCAGCCTGGCCGCAGTATTCTGGATCAATTGAAATCTTTGAAGGCTTTTCTTGGTCAGGATTAAATAAACCGAATTACAATAGTCCAGCCTCGAAAGAATGATTGATTGAACAAGGACAGCAAAATGTTGTTGATGGAAACAGGATCTCACTTTGCTCAACATATGAAGACTAAAAAAGCATTTTTTTAACCAAAGAAGATGGTTGCTGAATGAAAGCGTTGAATCTATAATGACACCCAAAACTTTACTTGAGAATTCAGTTTGCAATGAGGGTCCTGAGGGCAACAGAATGGACAAAGGTAGCTGCTCTAATTTTGGGCCAAGCCAGTCATTTTGTTTTGGACTCATTCAGCTTCATTTGTACAGTAAGGGCCTATGACTGAAGTTTCATTATATCTCTGTAATGTTAGTGATGTTTTCTCTTGTATGCTTAATTAGATTGTGAGCCCGCTTGGGACAGAGATAGTAGCTCAATGCCTAGATGAGTATTTAGCATTGTAAACCACTTAATACCTATGTTCAAGCATTTTATCAAATGCAATAAATCCAATCCAATCCAAACTGTTGGTCCTGGAATGCATGAAAAGCTGTTGAAAGGTCTTCACTTTTTGTCTTCTTCTTGGCTTTTATAAGTCCAGCAGACCATAAAAATTCAGGAATGTAAAACAAAATCCATGATGAACTCATCACAAGAAATTTGATTCACAGAATTATTTTGACAAAAATGTCTGACAGAATTAATTCTGCCAAAAAGGGAGATGATTAGAGAACACAGAGATCTACTAAGGGCAGGAGGCTTGTTCAGGATGTTCTGCAGTAGTTGTAATCGCTTCATTTTTCTCACTGATTCCTCAGTATAGAGAGTTACAATAGTCTAGGTCAGTGGTCGGCAAACCGCAGTTCACGAGCCGCATGCGGCTCTTTAGCCACTTGAGTGCGGTTCTGCCAGTAGCCAAACTTTTCCTGCACAGAAGGGCCCCGACACAGCAGCTGTTCTCACAAGATGCCGGTGGCTGCCCTGAAGTTTTCCCTCAGCCGCAACTTCCCATGTCTGACAGGGCAGATCCCCACATAGGGAAAGCTTTAGGGCAGCTGCCGGCAGTTTGTGAGAACAGCTCCATCAGAGCCATATTAAAGGATAGGGCCCAAAATGGTCACGGGGGGGCCACCGGTGCTGTGCTTTAGGCCGTTTGGGCATCTCCCTCACCTTCGCTGGATTCGGAGCAGAGTCATTGTCTGCCCCCCTCCCCAGCATCATCGTCCCGGGCCCTCCGCGTTGACCCTCCCACCATGAGACGACTGACAAACCTCCTTCCAGCACTCGTCAGCAGCCACAGCACACTAAATAGGCTGCTTTGCAGTTCGCGGCTTTCTGCTGGTGATTCGCTCTGCAGCATCACTGATGACATCATCAGTGACGCAGCAGAGGGAATCACAATCTGGTTTACCTTTTCAGCACCTGCCAGACTATAGGAAATGTGGCAAATGTAGTATATGCCCGTTAAGTTTGGAGATCACACAATTTAACCATCCAGTCACACATAAATGTTACATTTTAAAGCACTTGGGGTTATTTTCAACGGCAAATCAAAAATTAAAGGCAATTGTTAAATTACGTGATAGCTGGAACAGAGTTAGTGAAATTCAATATATGTACTCATATACTGCCTGTTGAATAGTTTGTCCACACACAGTGCAGTGCTTGGCTTTTAGTCGTGTGGCAGCCACAAGATCAGTAACATGGACACTCCATTGCAAGATTGCACCATCGAAGAACAACATGCAGTAGTGCGCTTTCTTTGGGCAGAGGGAATGAAACCTGTGGAAATGCACTGTCGGATATTGACTCAGTATGGACATAACACCATGAATCAACAAAAGGTTTATGAGTGAGTAAAAGGGTTTAAAGTAGGAAGAACAGGTAACCAACGAAAGTCGTTCTGATCACCCAAAACTAGGCGTAAGCACAGTGGCGTACCTAGAATATGTGACACCCGAGGCCCATCATTTTTTGGCACCCCCCCCCCCCCTCATCTGTACGAAAAACATGATTTTTAGTAACAAGCCACATGTCACACATGAGTACCTAGGAAAAGGCAGCATCTTACATACTGCAGTGAGCAGTACAACAGCAATACACCCATTGTAAAACTAAACAAGCCAGACTAGTACAGATCAATCCTACACTGTCAATCCTAACAGAAAACCATGTCTTTCAAACACACAGAACACAGAAAACACCTTCGCCTAGTATGGAATATGTCATCACAAACTAACCCCTCCCCCTTTTACAAAACTGTAGTGTGGATTTTAGCCACGGTGGTAACAGCTCTGATGCTCATAGAATTCTGAGCATCAGAGCTGCTACCACCATGGCTGGCGCTAAAAAATGCTCCACAGTTTTGTAAAAAGGGGGATAAAATAGAAATACATAGACAAAGGTTAAATTGAACCAGCAAGAAGCTGAACTCTGCATACAATGCAATACCACAGAAACAGTGACACATGTCTCCTAAAGCAATAAATAAATAGAAAATTTTTGTTCTACCTTTGTCTTCTCTGGTTTCTGCTTTCCTCATCTTCTTGTTACTCTCTTCCTTCCATCCACTGTCTGCCATATCTCTGCCCCTATATGTCATCTTCTCTCCTTCTATGCCCCTTCCAGAAACTGTATGCCTCCCCCTTCCATCTCTCCTTTCACTCCCATTGGTCTGGTATCTCTCTCCTCTCCTTCCCTCTCCCACATCTCTCTTCTGCAATCCCTTTCTTTCCTCATTTTCCCTTCCAATTTATTTTCTGCATCCATCTAGATTACGTTCTTACTACCCTCTCATCAATTTCCTTTTTTACTGTCTACCTACAGCTCGCCACCTCTTTCCCTCACCCCCTACAGTATTTCCCTAACTCAATCCTTTTCCCCATCATGTGCCCTCCTTCTCTACCCCTTCCATCTAGTACCTTCTCTCTCTGTCCACTTCCATCATCTGCTCCCCTCTTTCTCTCCTCCCATTTCCTTCCTGCATTTGCTTCCTTATCTCTCCCATCTGCAATTCCACCTAGCATAGACTCCCCCTCTACCATCCAATGTCTGCCCTTTCTCTCTCTATCCACCCCCTCTTCAATCAGCATCTACCCCCTTTCTTTCCCTCAGATCCAATTCCATCCAGTATCCTTCTCCCTTATGTCTCTCTCCCCTTTCCCTGTACATCAATTCCATCAACATCACCCTGCCCCCTTTCTCTCCTTGCACCACTCTTTCATTCCAGTAGTCCTGCTCCTTTCTCGTGATGACTGTAGCTGCCGGTCCACCCCACTCCGACGTACTAGCTCTGGAGCAGAGTCGGCAGCCACGTGCTGGAAGGTCCCGCGATGACTCCAGGCTTTGCTCCAGAAGAAGTTACGTTGGAGGGGGTTGACCCAGCAGACGCAGGGAGTTGCGGCAAAGACCCACAATGACTTGGGTGTGCTAGTGGATCCATCCATGAAACCATCCGCACAGTGTGCAGCAGCCTCGAAGAAAGCCAACAGGATGCTGGGCATCATCAAGAGGGGCATATCAACCAGGACGCGGGAAGTCATCATGCCGCTGTATCGAGCGATGGTGCGCCCACATCTGGAATACTGCGTTCAATATTGGTCGCCGCACCTCAAGAAGGACATGGCAGTTCTTGAGAGAGTCCAAAGGAGGGCAACGAAACTGGTAAGAGGGCTGGAAAACTGCCCATATGCTGAGAGACTGGATAAACTGGGGCTCTTCTCTCTGGAAAAGAGGAGGCTCAGGGGGGATATGATAGAGACCTTCAAAATACTTAGGGGCATAGAGAGGGTGGACAGGGACAGGTTCTTCAGACTAAAAGGGACGACAGGTACGAGGGGGCACTCAGAGAAACTGAAGGGAGATAGGTTCAAATCAAATGCAAGGAAGTTTTTCTTCACCCAAAGGGTCGTGGACAAATGGAATGCGCTCCCGGAGGAAGTGATCCGGCAGAGTACAGTACAGGGATTCAAACAGGGATTGGACAGATTCCTGAGGGAAAAGGGGATCGTGGGGTACTGAGGGAGGTGCTGGGGTGTTGCATAAGTATAGACAGCTCACCAGGTCGTGCAGGTGCAAGGCCGGAGGGTTAGGACATTGATGGGAAGATAGGACTTCGATGAGAAACCTAGGGGGCAAGGGGGCCCCTTCTGGTGATTAAGGCAGGTCATGACCTGTTGGGCCGCCGCAGGGGCGGACTGCTGGGCGGGATGGACCTCTGGTCTGACCCGGCAGAGGCACTGCTTATGTTCTTATGTTCTTATGACTGCATCTGCTGGGTCCACCCCCTCTGACACAACTTACTTCTTCCAGAGCAAAGCCGACAGACGAGTCATTGGGGGACCTTACTGCACCTCAGCGCAGCTGCCGACTCTGCTCTAGAGCAGTGTTTTACAACCTTTTTACACCCGTGGACCGGCAGAAATAAAATAATTATTTTGAGGACCAGCAAACTACTAAGACTGAAATTTAAAAAACACATTTCCGCCCCGTCTCCGCAAGCTCAGTTTCATCAGAGATGACCTTTACGGCAGCCATATGCAACTACAACACTCTGGCTGCCGTAAGAAGCGCTGGCCACAGGGCAGGGAGGTTTGTCGGACCGGGCCTGTTGGGGGGGAGGTAAATGCGCCACGAAGGTAAGGGGCAGGGAGGGAGAAAGGGAGCTGACAGTAAGGAGGGAGGCAGCGACAGTAAGGAGAGAGGGAACGCGATAAGGACCAGGAGCGCGATAAGGATGCCCACTGCCCTAAGGCTGCACCCGGGGCGGGCCGCTCCCTCCGTCCCCCCTTGGTACGCCACTGCATAGGCATGGTTTTGCCCAGAAGTGGCCTTAGGCAAGCTTAGGTGTTGCTTAGTAGCTCCCTAGGATTGTGATAGGCACCTGAAATGTAGGCCAACAAAATGCTACCCTACATTTCAAATATACACGACTGCTGAACTGATCAGTTTAGTGGCCGCAGCAGGGAACCCATCCCCCCCGTGAAGTTGGCCAGCAGGAGGGATGTCCATTCCCTCCTGCAGAAACCCCCAAAGCTCCCCCCCCCCCCGAATGTTCACAGCAGGAGGAGTGACCAATTCCTCCTGCCAACATCACACGACGATCACCAACAGGAGGGATGCCCACTCCCACCTGCTGGAACCCCCTGAAAACTTGCCCCCCCCACCCTGACACACCCCCAAGCCCCCCAAATCCCCATATACCTTTTTCTTGTAGGCTAGCCGGAGAGATGCTTACTCCCTCCAGCCAGCAGGCCCACCTTTACAGAATGGTGAGCCTTCTCCTTACTGGTGCATACTGGAATACACTGGGGAGGGGCCTAAGGCCCTGATTGGCCCTGGCACCTAAGGCCAAACCCTCCTGCTGGCAGACTTTGCGGTTGGGGGGTGGGGGGTTTCTGCCACGGCCGCTGTGCTGATTGCAGCAGGGAGATTCCCTTGCTGAAATCAGCTCAGTGGCAATACGATTCTCTAACTGGTGCCTATGACATGGACGCTGGTTAGAGAATCAGGGTGGTAAGGTGGAGTTAGGTGTCTGTCCGTTAGGACAGACGTGATTCTATATAGTATGCCCATGTGTGAGTCTCAAAGGCTGCTTAGGTGGCTGCTGAGACTGGGCATCCTATACAGAATCTGGCCCATACTGTCTCCATATGTAGGACAAAATCTGGCTATCGTTTCTTTTTTTGTATGTTTTTTAATAGATAAGCTTCATCTCCTTTCTTAATCTTTGGTGAACACAGGATCTTCCAACTTCTTATTAGCAACAAGAAGTATTAGTCTATCTCTTATAAGTAAACAAGCTATTATATAAGGTAAAAATGCAATCTGAAAAGTAGATTGTTGTGAACGGAATCTTTTCTATTGCTAAATGTAATCTATTCTTAGTATTATAAGAGTGTCTCTCTTCATTCTATGAAAACCATATGAAAGGAAAACAAACACTTTGCCAGTTTCTATGTGCTGCATTTGTTAGCCGATTGTGCTCAAACTGTAATAACAAAGCAACATTTTCATTAGTTATGATGAATAGGCCTGCACAACAAATATACATGGAAAATAGGAGTTGGAGTAATGAATTAAAAGGAGGTAAATGAATTAAAAGGCACATTCATTATTTTGCATGGTTTATGCTTGTATGTACTTAGCAAAATAGGTAAGCAAAATAAACAATGTGCCTTACTTAGAATGAAGAGATGGAAAGTTTCCACATTTTCTGCATTATTGTTTCAAGTTTATTTAAAATTTCTTATACCGCCCAATCAACCTTCTAGGCCAGGGGTGCCCACACTTTTTGGGCTTGCGAGCTACTTTTAAAATGACCAAGTCAAAATGATCTACCATCAATAAAATTTTAAAAAAACACAACGCACACTGTACGCATAGAAAATGTTAATTATCATTCCTATTCCAGGGTTTTTCAGAGGTTAAGGCAGATGACTCTATGCACTGTCACCTCAGTAACAACCATACAAAAATAGACAAATATACCCCCCTCCCTTTTTACTAAACCACGATAGCAGTTTTTAGAGCGCAGGGAGCTGCGCTGAATGCCCAGCGCTGCTCTCGACACTCATAGGCTCCCTGCGCTAAAAAACTCTATTGCGGTTTAGTAAAAGGGGACCTTAGTGTAAAATATAGACAGCAGATATAAATTCAGACACATTTTGATCACTAAATTTAAAATAAAATCATTTTTCCTACCTTGTCTGGTGATTTCATGATTCTCTGATTGCACTTTCTTCTTCTGACTGTGCATCCAATCTTTCTTCCCTTCTTTTAGCCTGTATGCTTCCTCTCTTCCAGATCTCATTCCCTCCCCCAACTTTTCCTTCCTCTCTCCCTTTCTTTCTCTCTGCCTCCCTTTCTTTTTTTTTCTGTTTCTCTTCTTTCCTTCTATCTCCCTGCCTGCCCTTTTACTTTCTTTCTCCCTGCCCTCCCCCAAGCCACTACCATCGGGGACCAGGACCCAAACCGCCACCAATAGCAGGCCCCAAACCGCCACTAATAACAGGCCCGAAAGCCGACGCCGCCCCAAGCTCTCCCTGCTTCGGCCGACCAGCATTCCTCTCCCCGACGTCAATTCTGCCGTCGGGGAGAGGAAGGCTGATTGGCCCAAGATCGCGATCGACCTATTGGGGGAAATGCTGCCGGGTCCTGCCTTCGCGGAAACAGAATGTAGGCAGGACCTGGCAGCAAGAAGAGCAAATGCTTCACTAACCTGTCTCCCGCCTTAGCCCATAGCGAACGCTTGCTTCAGGGCTCTCAACATGTGCATGCCGGCTTCCCTTCTTCCCCCCCCGGACATAACTTCCGGTTTCGGAGGGAAGAGAAGGGAAGCCGGCACGCACACGTTAGAGTCATGGAGCATAAGTTCGCTACGGGCTGAAATCTCCAAGCCGGTTTTTTTTGGTTTTTTTTAATGTTCAGCGGCGGCAGCAGCAGATGACAGCTGGGCGGACCACCCAGCTAAAAGGCCCTAGAGAGAACACTGGAGAGGAAGGCTGATCGGCCTGGTAGATCAGGACTGCAACACGAGTCTATCACGGAGCCCGGGATGGGCTTCGCGATCGACTCGCGTTGCCTTCCTGAGCTACTGGTCGACGTGTTGGGCACCCCTGAGCGATCGACGTGTTGGGCATCCCTGTTCTAGGCGGTGTACAAAGTCATAAAAACATACTTTGACTAAAATACATATTCAAGATGACAAAACATCATTAAAAATAATGATAATTTTTAAAAACATTTAAAACAGAGACAAATGGGAACAAAAGGTAAAAGGGGAAGAACTACAATAATCAAGTAGAAAGAAAACATTTAGGGAACAAAAGGAAGGGTAGCTAAAAATAAAATCAAGCTGCGTTGCTCTGAAAAGGACATTTAGGTCTCAAAGGCATCAAGAAAGAAGAATGTTTTTAACTTCATCTTAAAATGATTAAGAATTGATTCTTCACGTAAATAGGATGGAATATTATTCCAAAGAGAGGGAGCACTAACAAAGAAGATGGTAGACCTCATTGTGTTGATATAGACTGGATAGAAAGAAGATTTTTGGCAGACGATCTTAGAGTCTTAGAAGGATTATAGGGGATAAGAAGATTATTAATAAATTCGAGTTGGTCATTTTGTCTAGTTTTAAAAGTTAATAAAATAATTTTATAAGTGATTCTGTGTTCTACTGGTAACCAATGAGCTATATGTAGGAGGGGGCTGACATGGTCAAACTTCTTTGCATTAAATATAATCTTTACTGCAGTGTTCTGTATTATCTGGAGTCTTCTTATTTCTTTTTTAGTTATGCCTTTGTAGAGGGCATTACAATAATCAATGCAGGAAATCATGAGAGAATGGATAAAGATGTTCAGAGAAGCAGGCTCTAACAATTTGGATATGGACCTGATCATAAGTAGCCGATAAAAGCAGCACTGAACCACTGTGCTGATATGGAGATAATAATTGAATTTACTATCGAAAGTCCAGCTTTTGTTATATGACAATGAGAAGGACAAGGAGTATACTGGTAAATACAGCAAATAATTCGAGATCTAGATCCTGGGAGTATGCTTAGACAGAAATTTAATGATGAAATCATTTACTTCGGCATTGGTGAGAAAATGGGTTTTTTTTATTCTATGGAAGTTGCGGACTATCGAGTCATACTTTGAACCTATGGCATTTAGACTGCGTGTTCAGTCCTTGATACTTTGTACCTTGGATTATTTGTACATTGCCGGACACTGTACAAATATACTTAGACTTCAAAGAGTACAGAATGTCGCAGTGTGTCTGATTTTCAATCTGAACCCCCCCCCCCCCAGATCATATTACATCTTACTATAGAAGGCTCCATCGGCTCCCAATTGAAGCCCGTGTGAGGTTTAAACTGGGAACACTTTGTTATAAAGTCTTGCATGGTCAAGCACCAGAGTACCTATTAGAACTATTTACTTTATTCACACCGAATCGTCCACTATGTAATACTGCTTTATTTGTTGCTCCCCCAGTTCGAGGTTGTATCTATAAAAAGTTCCAGCAACGCTTGCTTGCTTTTCAGGCAGCTAGTTGGGACAAAGAGTTACACATTTTATTCGGTAGGTCTTGCTCTTATACACATTTCAGAAAGTTATTAAAATCATTCTTATTCACAAAATTTTTAGAGAACTACAATGATTAACGATTATTCTGTAGTTCACTAGAAATGTCCAGTTTTTTGTCTTTTGTGAACCCCATCGATCCATGAGGTTTTGCGGTCTATAAATGTGATGTAATATAATTTGATGTCTCTATTACCACTGGGATATCTTTCAGAAATGAGGCCTCCAATTAGTATAATGGGTCATCTGCTGCATGCTTCCACCCTTAAATACTTTTCATAAATCAGAGATATCTGATGTTGGATCCTTTACTAATAATGCATCCCATCTTCTTCCTATGGGCCCCGGAGCAGATAGCATGCACTGACTTTTAGAAAATGACCCCCTAAATAGGAAAATCTATTTTGATGTATCTTTGCTGTAATCAGAGTAGCAAAAACATAGTAGAATATATTGTGTTTAGGACATACAACATAGGGGGTCATTTTTAACAGGCTGCCTAACTTGTGTGATAGGTAGGCAGTTTCAAAGAAAAAGTATAGGCATCTTTCTCTATGAAAATGACCTCTCAGGAAGTACACAGAGTGCGGACCTGGAGGTCCATTAATTTCTTCACATCCTGAGGCAGCCTTTTTGGCAAAAACCGCTTGCCATCGTCAATGTGAGATGGACTTTGAATTTAGATAAGCAGATCTCCTTTATTTCTCCTACTCTGCTGTATGAGTTCTAAGATACATTTGTCCCACTTAACTCTTGTTCTCTGCATTGCACAAGGCTTAGTTTGAAACGGTCCAGTTGAGGAGGTATTTTTTTATGCTGATGAAGTACACTTACCCCAGTAAAGACTTCAATCATCTGGTTGGTGTGGGAGAGGTTCTGAGGCTTATTCCTCCTCCTGGAGATTTTTCCATTCTAACAGCCTTGCAATAACAGAGTTATATATCTGGAGTCTTGTATAGATATTCCAGGTTAGTTAAATATTTGGGATGATAACATCTTAGTTTGTTCTCCTTGAATGTGCCATTACAGTATATTATATGGGAGTTGGTTGTTACACTATAAAATTAATCCATTATCTCTGCTCAGCTGCAGTCAAGAAGCCACTCCTGCTCATTGCCACTGAGAGGCAGAAGAAACTCGATCCAAGCCGCCACTGACCAAGTTAGCAGCAAAGCAGGACCTCAGAAAGCTCGCTACTGCCTGCTGTACCTCTGGACCACCAGGGATCATCAGAGGAAGTATGACAGGACAGGGAGCGGAGCCAGTGCCAATTTTTGGGGAAGCCACGGCCCCTGTGGCCTCCCGTTCCAATGCCTATGACCATACCTACCCTCCAAACAACTACCCTCTGCCCCAAACTACTTCCCACAATTACCCCTACTCTCAAAATTACCCATATATAACTATCCTATAATCCCCAATTATCACACCCCTCAAAACTAGCCCTAAAACTATGTTATCGACCTCCAACCTCAAAATATGCCCATTCTGTATATCAAACCCCCACCATTATCCCATTCCTCTAACAACCCTATTCTTCAAACTACTCTTCCAACCCAAAAACTATCCTAGCATTACTCTATAACCCTCAGGCCCTCCCTACAAAACTACTTTATCACCCCCACAGTTACCCTATCAACTACCCAAATGCTCCGCCCTCCTTACCCCATCTGTCCAAACTACCCCCTCACTACATCCATACCTTAACCTCAAACACCCCACAGCTACCCCTACTCCTCAACTACCCTCACCCCTAAAACTATCCACCCACATATATCTCAAACCTCAAAACAACCCCGACATCTAACTGTATCCACCCTTAGATCTACCCCCAAACCTATCCCTCATAATTACCCTCTATCTCCGAGCTTCCCCAGCCTCAAATCCCCATCCCAAAACTACTCTATACAGATACCAGAACCCATCCAACTGCCTTCCCACAATTGTTCCACAACTGTTTTTGATGTATTCCTAAGCAGGACATAGACTGAAGCAAGCTGAGGGGGAACAGGTCCAGGACGAAAATCAGGAAGTTCTGTTTCACGCAGCGAGTGGTGGACACCTGGAATGCTCTCCCAGAGGAAGTAATTGCAGAATCCACGGTTCTAGGATTTAAGGGTAAATTAGATGCACATCTCCCTTGAGAAGCATACAGTGATATGGGGACTAAATCTATGCCAGGGTACACCTGGCGAGGCCTCTGTGTGAGCGGATCACCGAACTTGATGGACCCAGGGTCTGATCCGGAGATGGCAATTCTTATGTTCTTATATCTCAAAATTACCCATTCTCTACAACCTTCCCTGCATTTTCATGCGAACACCACCCACAACTACCCCATTATACCTTGTTTGGGGAGCAGGATGGTTAAAGGATGAAATATATGGTAGGTATTCAAAGGGACATTTCTGTTGTGTTTCTTACATGGAAATCTAATGCTTGGTTATAAGTCTTCTCCAAGGGGACACAGATTGATAGATATGCCATTAATAGTTAAAACAATTGTTAACTGAGAAATTGATGCTGGAATTTATTATGTGTAATATAGAAATATTACTGTTAATAAGAATAAAGATGTGATCAACCTTATGAATTGTTGAGAATAGGTGGAAGAACATAAGAAACCATTTAAAAAGAAAAACCCAATCTGTAATTAAGTAAAGAACAGTGACCCTCAAAGGAGGAATCCAGTAATTATAAGGCTGGAAAAGTCTTGTAAATGAGCAGCTCCTGACAAGGACCTCTCGTTCACCTGGACTTTATCAGAGGAGTTTGCTCTCCAAAATCAAAAGAAAACTATGTATTAGCAAAAGAAAATCTGGTAACTCTATGCTATACTGGCTCTTATTGATTCAGATGTATATAGTTCATGTGATTTGTTATAAATTCTATCGTGAACTGTAGGGCTTTCCTGTTTGTTGCTACATATGGTGACTCTTGGGCCCCAATTATATGAATGGTGCCTAAAAAGTAGGCACTGAGGAATGCAGTGCCTAGCAGCTGTCAACCTTCAGTTAGGTGCCCATTTATAGAAACACGCATAGTGACACCTAAATTGAACTTGGGCGCTGGTAGACAACAAAATCTTAGGTGCCCCCTATTTATGCCAGGATTTTCTTGGCATCAATGGGAACTCCACTAACTTGGAACATGAGGATGTTACTAGCCAGACTTTATGGTAGATATCCTGCAAACAGGATGGTTGGATAGACTGGAGTGAGCTTGTTCGGCAACTTCATCATTTGGAACCTAGGACAATACCAGGTGGACTTTACAGTCTATGACCCAGAAATATCTAAGAAGAGACAAGTTAATTTAATCATGTATTTTTAATGGGTATAACTAATGGGCAAACTGGCTGGACCGTTCAGGCCTTTATCTGCCATCATTTATTATGTTACTATGTTACATAATCAGACTGACATATCAACATCGTCAAACAATCCTGCCATCCCAAAAGGATCAATTCAATGAGCATAACATGTAGTAGTCATAACAACGCCAGTGGTATCATGTGATCTGATAAATTATCACACTTGATACCAAGTGATACCACTTGATACCAGGCAATGGACAGGACTCAATTTTGGAGCCCCTGTCTCCTTTGCGCTCTGTGCATACACTTGATACCAAGTGATCTGATAAACTATCACACTTGATTTCATTTTTAAAAAGTAGTCTTAGAGACATTTGGCGCATCGAGATAAAACAGTATATTTCTGCATCTCATTGGCCACGAATTTGGTCTTCGAGGTTGAAATGTACAATGTCAGCATCTATGAGACAAACTTGGTTATTTTTATTACTTAGGATTTTTTGGACCCCAGTTCGTTTACAAAAATTAGACAGTTCTAAATCTAATAGATGCTGGCATTGTCATAGTGATATAGGGACTTTGGATCATCTGTTATATTATTGTCCTTTGATACTTAATTTCTGGAAGTCAATTTGGAGACAAATTAATCTTATTCTTAATTCAGCAATTCCCTTAACCTATGAAGGCATAATATGTGGTACGCTTTTACATGTTAAGGGGCTCATAATTTTTTTTAAAAAAAAAAGTCTAAAAAGTGGCCTAAATGGTTACTTGATCGTCCAAGTACCCATAATCAAAGCTGGTTTCAGATGTATCTAAAACCAGCTTAGGCCTTTTCCCTGCCGCTAAACGCACAGAGAGAAAAGAGGCATGTTTAGAGAAGGGGAAAGGACGGGCAGTGGGCGGGAGGTGTGCCGACCTACACCTAGGCGTGCAGCAGGTATAACCAAAACCTTAGGCAGGTTGCTTAGTCGGCACTTATGCCATCACTCCTCTACCCGAACTGCTGCGACCCACGGCAGGATAGATGCCCTATCGCCTAAAAGCCCTTGTATTGGACGTTTGGGGCTTAGGCGTTTTTTTGGTTCATTATGGGGTATAAGTGTAGATGTAGTGGTGGTCTGGGCGTTTAAACAGCTGAATGTAGAGGCAGGCCATTATCAAAAAAAACTCCATTTGGACGTTTTTTTTTATTATGGACATTTTCCCTGCTTCTATTTTCAACGTTTAAGGCCTTAGGCCAAAAGGGGACATAGATGTTTTTTTTATTATGCCCCTCCACGCCTTCTTGGATAAATATAGAAGTCGTCTTTTTTTGATCATGACAGGAATAGCTATTCAAATGGTTACATATAATTGGAAGAGCTATGACAGACTGAATTACACATTTTGGTGGACGAATTTTTGTACCACTTATAAGTATGAGAGAATGAATGCAGAGTGTTTGGGGGTTTAGTAGTACATTTAATAGAGTGTGGAGCCCATTGACTGCATTTGTTGCATCACAATAATTGTCATGTATCTTTTTTTTTGTTGGATATCCTTACACATCCAGGGGGGTGGGGGGAGGGAAATGTATTTTGATTATTAAAATTACTTAATTATAATATTGTAATCACATATGTCTTCTTGTATTAATAATTGGGAGGAGAGGGGGAGAAAATGATTGTTTTATGTATAAATTGTGTATTTAATAGTGCGTTTTATGAAATGTTTATGTTCAAGTAATTGTATTTCACTGTCAAAGTTTAAAAATCAATACAGATCTATAAAAAAAATAAAAAATAAAAATTCTTTCCAAACCAACAGAATATTTGGTTGCCTCTCAATTCAACCTTTTCCATCCTATCGTGGTCAGAGAAAACACACACACAGTGGTTGAAAAGAATTTTATAAGTGAAGGAAGTGAACCTGTAGGTCACAGTTTGCAATGTTTTGCAATCATTTTTGAGACTACATCGCCACAGTTACAATTTTTTTCAATCTTCTTTCTGTTCCCTGACGCAGTATCGAAACATGCCACGTCGGAACCTACAATCTATAACTCAAGATAAGTTTGTTATATTGCATTTTTAAACCTTATAAGAACATGGTAACTGTGGTTACACAGTACAATGAATGCTTTTGATATTAACAAAATGATTTTGAACATGCGATGATTGGGTGGTGAGGCGATAGTCTTGGGGTTCGCCCCGTGTTCTTTGCCTTCATGTCTCTGAGCATAAGTTTCAATATAAGTTGATATAATTCTAAACAAATTATTTTGACTTAAAGCAAGAGTGATTTTGTATTAAATTTGCCATATCCTCTTTAATCACTCATTTTGGAGTATTGAGCCTTGAGTCCCCATTGATCTTCTTGGCAAACTGTGTAACATATATCTTTCCCCACTTCGTCATGGAATCATTTTCCCTGTGTGCAGCTCTGCACTTTACAGCATCTGTGAACTAATCATATTTGAAAAATAAACCCTTCTACTGTAGGTGCTGCTGAAATAGCTGTTCCTGTCCCAAGCCGGCTGACACATTCACAGCTGCAGGCGGCAAGCAGCATTCAATAACTAAAACTGAGTCATGGAATAATTATGTTACCTAGAGGTCACAGTGTTATGAATCACACGTGCATGGCAACAGGAAATTTTTGACTGCACTTTTTGAATTGTCAGATTATAAATGTCAGTTATAGAGGGGAGGTGTGAGGGAAGGTTAAGCCATAAAACACAAATGATAAGTGTCTGGTCCTAGTGAGCCGCAGGCCCTTCTGAGCCTAATCCTGCTATGAAACCCAAGTCAAAACCCTTCCCGCTATAACAGAGGGGGGCAACCTCGGCCCTCAAAGGCCATGACCCAGTCAGGTTTTCAGGATTTCCCTGATGAGTATGCATGAGATCTATTTGCATACAATGAAAGCAACGAGTGCAAATAGATCTCGTGCATATTCACTGGGGAAATTTTGAAAACTCAACTAGGTTGTAGCCCTCAAGGACCGAAGGCCGTAGAGAGCCATATGCGGGCAGTGCAGCTGCACAGAGCGCAAAGGAAGCAGCGGCTCTGGAAATCGAATCCTATCCATTGCTTGCTTGTCTGTGACTCGGTAGGTACATTTCTGGCTTGAGAGGGCCTGTGCTCACCCACATGATATAAAGTCTGGATGACATACGCTGCATCAGTGGGCCGATGCTCAGAAATCCAGCGCCCTGGGAAGCAGCACAGAAAAAAAATATTTCCTAAGGCTCAATACAGGAGTGTTACAATGAAGTAAGGCATTTGAGCTTTTCTTACCTTGGACTGTGTTGTTCCCCGAGTATTGCTCTGGAAGACAGCAGGAGAACAACTCTGGAGGGTAAATGTAGAAGTGGCGTAGCAAGGGTGAGAGGCACCCCTCTCCGCCCTAATCTCCGCCCCCGCTCCTGCCTGCTGCATGTGCCCCCCCTTCTCTTCCCTTCCCTTGTACCTCTAGTGGAAGCTGTTGCTCGCGGTGGTCAACAGTGCGCTCCTCGCGACCCTATCGGCTCTCCCTCTGACATCACTTCCTGTGCACGGCACCCGAAAGTGACATCAGTGGGAGCGCCAACGGGGTCACAAAGAACACGCTGTTGACCGCCACAAACAACCATTTCAACTGGAAGTATGGGGGGAGGGGGGTATGCATGTGGAGGGGAGGAATGGGAAGAGGCGGGGCGGAGATGAGGAGGTGTCCCTGCACCCCCACCAACATGGCACCCAGGGTGGAGTGCCCCCCTCCCCTTACTACACCATTGGATTGTAGCATGTTTGACTATCCACTGCATTCAGATGTAAGTTGCCAGATGAACATTGACCCAGCAATGAAGGCATATCAGAAGTTTTGAAGATTCAAAATGGAGATAAATTTTACTTTTTTTTTCCCCCAATTCTTTACTCATTTTCAAATTTACAGTAAGTGTAACAATATATTCAAACGAATTAACAATAATTATATCACTTAATAATCATCAATGGTACAAATGATACGTTCTTAACTCCTACCCTTCCCAATCTTTCTTATCATATAATCAATACCTTATACAATATGTAACATAAATGTACCCTTCCCTCCACCCTCACAATCGAACTTGGAGTAGATTAAATTATAATTTCTGGTGGAATTCCTTATGTCAGGTTTATAAAATGGAGAGTTTAATAGCAATACAGAGTGGTTCTTTCAGAAAATTTCAGGATGTGTGGGAGCCATTTACAAAGTATTGTACCGATTAGATGGCATTTTATTTATTTACTTTTTTTTTTTCCCTCTTAAATTTTACTTCTTTTTAATTTTGATTAGATTCCTGATGTTGAGAACAGCTTTACTCCGTGCCTGGATTTTATAACAAAGTGGAGGTTTTGTTGGTTTTTTTTAAAGACTAATGATGGTGTTTCTGTGGCCTTTTTTGGTAGTTTTCAGTAGATATACCCATATTCGGAGGTGTTTTTTTTCTCCACTTGTTTGGACAGTTTGTTGGCCCAGACTCGGAATTGCTATGAGGGGGGGGGTTGTGTGGGGGGGGATGGGAATTTGTGATCTTTTTTGCATATTTAATTAAAACACCTAAATTAGGTGATCCCATAAAGTAAATGTATAAAGTAACTGGCGCTCAAATTTAGGATCTGGGAAAAATGTGTGTGCCGCAGCAGTCATCCAGCGCCAATGACTCTTCTCCTTGCCGGCATCTCTCCTCTCCCCACATCTCCGCACCCTTTATAGAATAGTACTTAGCTCAGATTCCCATGCCCAACTTTGGGCGTGAGGATTTATGCTCAGTGTGGAGCAAGAGTGAAGGCACCCGGGGCGGTGGCACCCGTCCCCCACCCTCATCTCCGTCCCCCCCACTCCTTCCCTTTACCTCTAGTTGTTCTCTTCCATGACCAACAACTTCAACTTGCTCCTCATGACCATGTCCTCTCCTTATGACATCACTTCCTATGCACAGCACCCAGAAGTGATGTCAGCAGGAGTTGATGTGGTCACGACGAGCACGTTAATGTTGTTCATGGTGATGAGAATTAGAGGTATGGGGGAAGGAGGCAAATGCGGTGGGAGTAGGAGTAGGAAGAGGCAGGGGCAGTGAGGAGAGGTGCCGGCACTCCCCTCCCTCACTACTCCACTGTTTATGCTTGCTGAAACCTGGTGTCAATCCTGGTATGCAATTTGGATATGTAAATTTTGGGAAGGTCTCTGATTGGTCCATGCCCCTGCCATTTCCATACCTCGTTTTGGGTTACATATGAGACAATTTAGGTGCACAGGTTTATAAAATAACGAATAGACAGATGCTCACACAAATCCAAATTAGAAACAATTAGGGGAGAATTAATAAATGGGTGCTACCACATTAGCATGCACTAACAGTGGTCCCCTTTTATCAAGTGTCTCGGCAATAAATAAAACCCTAACGTGGCTTAATAAAAGGGGATCAGTGCTACAACATGTTAAATGTTAAAGACACCTATAAGAATATAATGGGTATCTTGATCCAAGATGGCTACCACTAACTGATTGCTGAGCGGACGCCTCCGATTACCTCTTGTTTTTTGTAATGCCGAACAGATGGGGAAAATGTTGTTGGTGCCTCCCGCCGCATTGAAACCCCAACTGTTAACATATATGACTTCAACAGGAGCAAATATCTTCAGGGAATCGCCCGCTGGGAGCGCCGACAGAGAGAAGTGCCGTGGCAATTACCCTTGAGCTGGACGTCATCTTGAGCCCCAACGTAATGACACCTTCTCTACAGCTGCTGCCGATGGGGGCTAGCTTACCGCAAGACGAGAATGCACCCGAGGAGGAAGTATTCTCGCCCCGAGAGGTCAATGTACCAGAGGGCTTGCTGTTTGAAACTGCTCGGAGTGATTTACTCCTACCGAATGAACCCACAGCTGGGACATCATGGTATGGAGGAACAAGGCACAAGGGAGGTAATACATTTGAAGAAACAATGTTTACTCTCACCAGCAATTCCTTTTTCAGTGGTTAAACCCCCAGAAGTTACCGTAGATGCCCTTTGGGATTTTGGAGATGAATTTAGGGAACTCTATTAATCCTCAGATAAAGTATTTGGATAAGGAGTTGAAGAGTCAAAAGGAAGAGGTTAGGATGTGACTTTGGTAAAAACAGAAGTTCAAAAAAAGGATAAAGAGTTAAAAATATTCAAACAAAATCAAGATTTGCTTGTAAAGGACAATTTAATAATGTGAAGTAAATTGGAAGCTCTTGAGAATAATAACCACATTAACAATTTGCGCTTAATTAATTTTCCCAAGATCTCAACAATCCCTCCAAGGGATATGGTACAATGTTACTTCATGGAAAATTTTAAAATACCAGAAGATTCCCTACCTCCATTGACAAGGGTTTATTATTTGCCTACTAAAGAAACACGAAAAAAGAGGATGGAAACCTGTAGGAAGGTCCCTTAGACATTTCCACTATTTTGGAACAATCTAATAGAGAAGTGACTGTTTCAGTCACTCTCTTATTGACTGTAGCATTAACTCCAGAAAAGGATTGGATCCTTAAACTTTTCTTTTTTTTTTTAACTTACAATAAGTGTATCAGCATATAAAAACATTTTAAAAATAGGGCTAAGGACTTCCTGGGGCTTCATATTCAGATTTTCCCTGATGTCTCAAGAGAGACCCAGAAGAGAAGATGGGAGTTTCTAATGTTGAAGCCTGGGGTGATTCAACTAGGGGTCTCTTCATTCTTAGATACGCCTGCAAGTGTGTTATTAGATACCGTTCCTTAAAATATGTTTTTGTACACCCATCTCATCTAATCTCCCTACAGCGCCTAGAGATTGAAGGAACATCTGCACCCTAGTAAATAGTTAGCTCTCTGTCAGCAGCAATTATACTTTCTTTCTATATGATTATGCTAAAGGCTTTCTATATGATTATGTTAAAGTGTTTCCAAAGTCTTGAATCCAAGTTTGTGGACTTGAGTGGATCAAGTTTATAAATAGCTATATGCTTTTCTTATGTTTTTATATGGTTTTTGTGGTTGTTTTTATTATCATTTTTATTAGAGGCAATCAGAGAAACAGGCAGTACACAATGTGCTTGCAGGTAAACAGAAGAAAGTATACTAATGTACAATAGATGCGCATACTGAACCATAAGGTAAAGCAAATGTGGTGGGAAACAGAGAAGATGATAAAATAAAAAGGAACCTAACAATACCCACCAGCTAGGCGCCAACAAAGAAGCCAAAGCAACAGAGGCACCAATTGTGAGCTGAAATCATGAAGCAGGTCAAGGCTCAAGATCTCCCTTCCCAGGACGGTCCAACCACATGACCAACCTGCTTCCCTTGTCAGCCCAATAAGTTTTTGAAATCATAATCCCCCCAGAACAAAGACAACAAGCACACCATACTACTCAAACCAAACAAACAATCACACCACAAATATAATCCCCATTCAAACTCCCCCCCCCACACACCCATTTCCTCCCCTGTTGGGAGATTAGGGGTAACTGTAGGAACACCTTCCACAAGGTTAGATATGCCCGGACCTCAAGGTTGGACGAGCCCTTATAGTAGCAAAGCTCAAAACGCACTAGCTCAGACATCTGACTCAACCAGCTTTCCAAGGGAATAGGCCCCTCCTGAATCCAAAGTATGTTTTTATATGTTTATATGTTTTTATATGTTTCATAATTGAAAGTTAATTTAAATGAACATTATTTATTGATCATACTTTCTGTACAAGACGTTATGCTTGGAAAATAATTTGAAATAAATTGTATAAATAATTTTTTTTTAAAAAAAAGGAATATAATGGACATCTTTAGCATGTAGTGCATGCCAATGTGGTAACGTCCATTGATGAATTCCCCCCTAATGTCAATAATTGAATGTTGACACCTTATTAACTCATTAATTTTCATGTGCCTTGCGCATCCAGATTTGGGTGACCTATATAGAATCCAGGAGATAATCTTTATCACATTGTTATAAGTTATTAAAATATTTGTATATATTTTAAGAATGTTGAAATATTGTTCTATTTAATATATGGATTAAAAATGATCCCCTCTTTTTCAAAACCATAGCCGTGTTTTTTAGCGGCAGCAGCCGCGGTAACAGCTCCGACGCTCATAGAATTCCTATGAGCATCAGAGCTGTTACCGTCGCGGCCAGTGCTATAAACCGCCCTATGGTTTTGTAAAAGGGGGATATACTAAATGATTTTGCATAATTTTCATCTTTTTGGTTTTTGCATACTTCACTGGGGTGTACTTAACATCACCCATACGTTTAATAGAAACAGCCTGTTGCTAGTCACAGTTGTTGAGTTAAAATGTGTTACAATGTTAGCTTTAAAATGCTTTGTAGATCACATCTGGTCTTACTTGGCCTGTGCCCACTTGAGATGGTAGAAAAAGAGCTGAAAAACACAAAACAAATTACTTATTCTCCTGCATTCAACTGCAGTTGGAACTAACAGTACAATTTCTTTGTACATTCTGTGTTGAACATTTCCTGTTCAATGAATACCTTTTATGCCTTCACACGCACAATGTGAATTTCTTTCTTTTTTTTCACGTTATCTTTATTAGATTTTTCATATAATAGCAAGCATATAATAAACTTACTACAGAAAAGAGAAAGGATACCAATCAATTTAAAACAACAACGAAAAAAAAAACAACTAAACAAGATTAAGGCTCTCCTTTAACATGCCACGGTAGAGGTTTCTACTGTGGCTCAGAGCGCTACAGGAAGTCTATGAGCATCGGAGCAGCGTCGGAGCATTTAACGCTTCTGGCCATGTTAGAAACATCTACTGTGGCTTAGTAAAAGAGGGCCTAAGTTAACTTTTGCTTCTCACTAGTCCACAAACTAAGGAAAGGTCCATTTCATAATGCAAATAAAGCATAACATCCCATAAGGAAAGTAACAATAATAATAAGTAATAAGACACCTCTATAATAGTGACAGGAGGGAGAATGTGGTGCAGTGGTTAAAGCTACAGCCTCAGCACCCTGAGATTGTGGATTCAAACTCACGCTGCTCCTTGTAGCCCTGGGCAAATCACTCAATCCCCCTATTGCCCCAGGTACATTAGATAGATTGTGATCCCACCAGGACAGACAGAGAAAAATGCTTTAGTACCTGAACAAAATCATGTAAACCATTCTGAGCTCCCTTAGGAGAACAGTATAGAAAATTGAATGAATAAATAATAATTAATTTCCTTCTTATAGCCGAGTAGCCTCCTGATCAACAGGTGGGCTAGAAGCAGACATTTCAATAGACAGAACCCCATTTTGAGACTGAAGAGACTTGGAAGCCACAAAGGAAGACAAATGTTGGAAGTTCACAGAAAATATAGCAAAGTCCCTGATATTTAACTAAACATTTACAAGGATATTGCAAGAAAAACAAACCACCTAATTTCAACACAGCCAGTTTCAGTAACAAACATTGATGTCTTCTTTTCTGAGTATCTTTAGAAACTCCTGGAAATATCTATACTGTAGCATTCAGAAAGGTAGTATCCTTAGCATGACAGAATATTTTAAGGAGCCAGACTCTGTCAGGATCCATAACACAAGTTATTAATAGAGTTGAAACCAAAGGTTCTGAATCAGATCTCTGAAGAAATTCTGTGAAATCTAAACTATCCATTTCCAAAGAGGGGGCCTGAGGTGTTGTTCTGCCTGGCGTAAGGGTTACAACAAAGCTAGGACCAAAACTCTTTTTATCCACTGTCCTAGTATAAAATAGAAAAGACACACTAGTTTCTTGTAGGACTATATATACTGTTGCATTTATTAGTGAAAGATTAGTGAGAGAAAGAAATGCCTGAATATAGTATTTATTTACAAAGAAGAACTGCATCTCTGCCTCACATATACTGAGGGAAGCCCATCGACAACAGTCAGGTTGAGATCTCTTCCGAGGGATGGGTCCTGGGCAATGTGTGCACTTCACTCCGCAGGTGGGCTTCTCTTATCATCATTGAGGGGCTTCCTTTTATAGTTTACCTTCCAAACACACACATAGGATGGCAGATGATAATACATGTTCCCCAACATGTGAGAATTATGTGAAGTTACCAAACAGCGAGAGCAGATGTTCTATCTGAATAATCAGTTCCCAGTAAAGAATTTAGCTTTTCACAGACACTGGAAGACACAGTAGGCTCTACTGATTTTTATTTGCTTATAATGTCATTTGAAAGCTTCTTGATGTTAATACAATTTTCACTGAATTCTTTATACTACGGGGGGGGGGGGGAAGCAACACCACTTATGTCAACAGTAAAGTTAGAATAGGGTCATTAAATCCAGTGGCGTACCTAGTATATATGACAGCCATTGCTGATCAATTTTTAACAACCCTCTCCTCTATATAAAAAAGTTATTTTTAGTAATAATCCATGAGTCACACAACAAGGGTGCACCTAGGAAAAGGCAGCATCTTAAACACTGCAGTGAGCACTAGAACACCAACACACATATTGTAAAACTGAACAAGCCAGATCCTGATAGTCAATTGATCCTGTACAGTTGATGCTAACAGAAAACCATGTCCTTTTCATACACACAGAACATAGATACACCCTCACTCAATATTGAATAATCACAAACTAAAAATAGAAATATGTAGACAAAAGTTAAACTGAACCGCTAAGAAACCAGACTCTGCAAACAGTGCAACACTGCAGAAACAGTGACACATGTCCCCTAATACTGCACAAAAGATAAAGACAGTAGATGTAAATTTGAAAAAATTGCTACATAACAATCAGCACTTTACAAATTAACAAACAGAAATAAAACAAATAATGAGAAATAAGAAAATACCATTTTATTGGACTAATCCATTTTTCTGTTTTAATATCTTTATTCATTTTAAAGCCAAAAATAAGTGCAAC
Source organism: Geotrypetes seraphini (assembly GCF_902459505.1). Classification (NCBI taxonomy): domain Eukaryota; kingdom Metazoa; phylum Chordata; class Amphibia; order Gymnophiona; family Dermophiidae; genus Geotrypetes; species Geotrypetes seraphini. The sequence continues at coordinate 222,758,738 of NC_047085.1, forward strand.
ATATTTTACAGACATTTTACACTTTAACAACACCTAAATTCTATCAAATTATATTTATGACAAGTACATATATCAACCTCCCCCTTTATGCATAACCAACAATTGCACTCTAAATAAAAATTACTCCCCACCCTCCCTGGATGTGCATGATCAAAGGGCAAAATCAACAATCACTCCTTGCAGAATTCTGTCAATAGCTCCCAAACATCCATAAATTTCTTATACTGTCTCTGTTATATGGCCATCATACGCTCCATTTTAAAAGTATAAAAAAGAGATTCCCACCAGAAAGTATAATTTAATCTATCACAGTTCTTCTAATTCCTCAAAATGAGTTGTATGGCAACCCCTGTCATTATAAAGAGAAGTTTGTTATTTCAGGCAGATATTTGGCTTTTAGCCCTCATTAAAGTACCAAACAGGATGGTATCGTACATTAATGCCACTGGAGTTTCTAATATATTGTTCACTTGATCCCAAATAGATCTCCAAAATTAAAGTATCAAGGGACAATAGTATAGTAAATGAGCTTTCAGAGGCCAAATCTTTCTTCAAGACAGTACAGTATACTGCTGTTATGGTATCCTGTCCTGACCTGAGGAAAGGGGTTTAGTCCCCCAAAATTGCCTCATTTCCATTTCCTATTGATAAACTTTAATCAATACAGTTACAATACTACTTGATTCTATGTAAAGCAACAACAAAAAAATTTCTACCTTTTGTCATTTCTGCTTTAATCATCTTCTTTGCTCTCTTGTTTCTATTCAGCGTTTGTCCTCTCTCCTTTCCATGCAACATCTGTCCTCTCTCTTTGCCTCTTCCACCCAGTCTCTTCCCTCTCTCTCTACCCCATCCATCTACTGTCCACCCTCTTTCTGCCCTTTGCATCCACTGTCCACCCTCTCTGCTCTTTCCATCCAGTGTCCGCCCTCTCTCTCTCTTCCATATGGCATCTTCCCTCTTTCTATGTCCCTGCAATAAACTGCCCTTTCTCTCCTTTGTACATGATTCATTTCAGCTTTACCCCCTTTCCATTTTTTTAGTCTCCACCCCCCTCCCCTATGCTCTGGCATCTCTCTCTTCTCCTTTCCTTCCCTTCCCCATGCTCTGGCATCTCTCTCCTATCTCTCCCTCTCCCTCCTTGCTCTCCTAATCTCCTCTTCTTCCTTTCCCTCTAGTCTGGCATTTTAATTCCTTCCTTCCTTAATTTCCCTTCCCTCCCCATGCCCTGGCATCTATCTCCTCTTCTTCCATCTCCCCCTCCCACTCCATTATCTGGCATCTTTTCTCCTTCCTTTCTCTCCCTCCTTCCTTCCTTTCACCTGGTCTGGCAGCTGTCTCCTTCCCTCCCAAATGCCCTGACATCTCTCTCTCCCCCTCCATGGTCTGGTATCTCCTTTCCTTTCCCTCGCTCCTATGGTCTTGTCATCTCTTTCCTCTCCTCTCCCTTCCCTGGTCTTCCTTCTACCCCCACCTCCAACTGGGTGCAGCAGCATTTCTCTTCCCCCCATTGGCTACAGTAGCAGCATTTCTCTTTCCCCCATTGGGTGCAGCAGCATTTCACTTCCTCCTACCCCCCCTTCCCCACTGGATGCAGCAGCAGCATTTCTCTTCCCCTTCCCCCCAATTGGGTGCAGCAGCAGCAGAATTTCTCTTCCCATCCCCCCGTCTCACACACCAATTGACAGATTCACCACAAACAGACTAAAGCAAATTTTAAGTTTCCCTCCATCGCTGACCTATCTCCCATAGGTCAGCAATGGTGGGAAGCTTACAACTTGCTGCTCTTGCTTACTTCAAGCCTTCCTTGTTGCCGGGTCCTACCTTCGCGGAAACAGAAAGTAGGCAGGACCCAGCAGCAAGAAAGGCTCAAAGCAAGCAAGAGCAGCAAGTTATAAGCTTCCCTCTATCGCTGACCTATCTCCCGCATGCCGGTTTCCCTTCTCTTCCCTAATACCTCCCCCCCACCCCCGGGACGTAACTTCTGGTTTTGGAGGGAAGAGAAAGGAAGCCTGTACACACAGTGGTACTGTTAGAGCCCCAGAGCACAGGTTCAAGTCGCTTCCTGCCGTTTAAAAAAAAAAAAAAAAGTCAGGCGGGAGTCAAACACTGAACTTTCAGCGGCTCTTCAGGCTGTGCCGAGTCAGCCTGGGGAATCCCCAAGTCGGTAAGAGGGATTTTTAAAAAAATGTTGAGCAACGGCAGCAGCAGAATTTGCGACAGATGACAGTTGGGCGCTCACCTAAATTAGCCAGGCGGAGTGCCCAGCTAAAAGGCGGTAGGGAGAACACTGTAATATTTAATACATATATTCCTATATGTATTTACACATATATGCCCATATGTATCTCTAACTTTACACTTCAAAAAGAGCCCCTTGGAATGTAGGTCTCAATTGCAACAAGGTCAGAGGCTAATCTATGGCTGCCAGCAGGTCTCTGGAGTATACCCCCCTAGAATGGACTGGACACAAATTGGACATTAGGCCTCTTATAAAACTAGGCACATCTGGTCTGGATTTTCTCTAATCTTCAATACAGATCCAACAGAGCTTGTCAGTTCGCACTCCTCCTCAAGATGGATTCCTGCTCTTTTCTGTTTCCCTTCAGTGACCACAACACGAAGCACATGTGTTCTCATATCAATATCTTATATTTTATCCCCATATTTGTCTATCTCAGGGGTCTCAAAGTCCCTCCTTGAGGGCCGCAATCCAGTCGGGTTTTCAGGATTTCCCCAATGAATATGCATGAGATCTATGTGCATGCACTGCTTTCAATGCATATTCATTGGGGAAATCTTGAAAACCCGACTGGATTGCGACCCTCAAGGAGGGACTTTGAGATCCCTGGTCTATCTGGTTCTGTATTCTTGTTATCCAATTTTATTTATCACAAACTTTTCTTACTTGCTCAGGAAATGTGTCCTTGTCTTCTTCAAATCAATCCCTGACTAGTGAATCCTTTTGAACAATAGTAAGAAAGTTTAGTGATTGTTTATTTATTTCATGTTCACCCATATCAACAAATACCTGTCCATTTTTAATAGGCTGCAGCCACATCAATTAGTTAAATATATTCACTCTCAAGCTGATTGTGTGCTTGGTTTAGTGCAGGGGTGGACAATTCCGGTCCTCGAGAGCCGGAGCCAGGTCAGGTTTTCAGGATATCCCCAATAAATATGCCTGAGATAGATTTGCAAGGAGGCAGTGCATGCAAATCCATCTCATATATATTCATTGTGGATATCCTGAAAACCTGACCTGGCTCCGGCTCTCGAGGACTGGAATTGTCCACCCCTGGTAGTGAAACATCTAACATTTATTACTTTGTTAACAAAACGATGATTTCAATTTGTTTCACCCCTACCAGACACTGCTGCACTTATCTCTCACTTGGTGGCAACATTAATAAGTACGTGTCACACACTTTCAAATGTTTATATTATTAGATTTCTAGTGCTGGTGCATTTTCAAGAGAAAAAAAAAATAGTTTTCATGATTTATGCATCGACCCTTGGATACCCTGTATTTTATTTACAATAATTTCATTCAGTACTGGTTGCCACTTCACAGAGGCTCCATTTACATAACTATTAACTAATCTCTGCAAACTAACCGGTTTCAGATTTATTCCAAACAGTGGCGTAGCAAGGGTGACTGGCGCATGGGGCAGTGGCGCCCCTCTCCCACCTTCTCCCCTGCCCCCACCATATGTGCCCCTGCTCAAACCTCTTCCCTCAAACTTCAGCCTGAGCAGCGATGAACTTACTGCCTGCATCAAGAGAAAGCACTGATGCCGACGCAGGCAACTGCATCCCTACTCGCGCCGAACTTAAAAAAAAAGGTACGGGGAAGGGGCGTGGCGTGAGGCAGGGGGAGGGGTGTGAAGGGGGCAGAGAGGAGGAGGGGTGTTCCGGTGCCCCAAGGAAGACCGCGCCCGGGGTGGACCGCAGCCCCCCTCCCTTTGCCACTGAATCCAAATATCATACTGCACGGTTAAAATCCAAATTGTCTGATTTACAATAGATCTCCATATCACAAAAAATGTTTGATGAGCAGATGTGCAAATCCTTTCATAATGGAACACGACAGCACTGCCCATCAAAGGCAACCCTTCCAAACTTTCTTTAATATGGAAAGCAATTGATATGTTACTACATGGTCAGAAGCCCAAATGAATGTAGCCAAAGCTGACAGCAGTTTTTCCTTCTCACAGCTGAAATCAACACTTTTTCATTTCATCCTCATTAAGGTCTTCCTTTGTATTGGATGCCGGTTTCCTTCTATTTGTGCAATCTTTCCATGTTGATATCCCTTTGAGATACAAAAATCTCATTTTCAGGCAAGATCCTCCAAGCACTGAAAGCTAATACTGTGAAAGGTCGATGTTAATATTCTGTGCTGTCTTTCTATCTAAACAAATTCTGCACACATTTCTACCTCAGAGTCAGAAAAAAAGCTATCTTTTCTGCATAATATGCGTACAAAAAGTTCAGTTATAAAATGTAAGATACAAGAGAGGATAACAAAGTGGTGAGTGTGTGGTGCAGTGGTTACTGCTACAGCCTCGACACCCTGAATCCTGCACTGCTCCTTGTGACCCTGGGCAAGTCATTTAATCCCCATTGAACCAGGTACATTAGATAGAGTGAGAGCCCACCAGGACACTTAGGGAATAATGCTTGAGCACCTAAATAATTTGTAATCTGCACAGAATTGTTGGATATGCAGAATATAAATTATCATTACATTAAAAAAGTAGTGTCTTTGTACAGCAGTTCCATGAGATAAAACCTTGTTGTTTTAAAATGCTAGAAAAACATGTTTAGAACTGTACAGTGGAAACTTGGTTTAAAAGCATAATTCGTTCCAGAAACATGCTCGTAAACCAAATTGCTCATATATCAAAACGAGTTTCCCCATAGGAAGTAAGGGAAACTCGCTTGATTGGTTATACCCCCTCCCCCCCCCCCCCCCCGAGGCCATCGTCGCTGCTGCACAACCCCACCCCCCGCTCGAATCGGCATCGCTCCACCTCGCAAATGACCCCCCCTGCTCGAACCGGCATCGCAACCCCCCTCCCATTTGAACCGGCATCACTCCCTCTGAGAACACCCCCCCCCCCGCCCCCGAGAACCGGCATCACACCTCCATGCTGGAAGTGGCATCCCCTGCCTGCCCAAACAAGCCCCTTACCCCATCTGGCACCGGCACGCAGCACCAACCCACAAGTCATGCCAGTGCTAGTCAACAAAGATCCCGCCTCTTGCCCGGGCTGGGCCTTGAGCATCTGCACATGCTCAAGGCCTACTGGCTCTCGTTCTCTCAGAATCCGAGAACGAGTGCGATCTGCTGATTCTGATGTCTTTACTTGTTCTTCATCGGAGATTGAAGACAGGGGAGACATGCTGAATGAGGGGAGATTGTTTTGTGAAGCCATCCATGGGAAACGGGTCGACGAGAGAAAACCGGCTGGTTCAGAAGAAAGACAGTCCTTCTGACAGGGCCGTGATGCCTGGGCCTCAGCTGCGCGGTTTGGAATAAATCTACCGCTGCGGCGCGCTCAATTGTTGGAGGTCAATACTCGACAAAGGCAGCGATGCCCTACTAGTCCTACTTGACCTCAGTGCTGCCTTTGACACAGTTGGCTACCACCTCCTCATATCCAGACTCTTTGACCTTGGAATCAAGGACTCTGCCCTCCAATGGTTCACCTCCTTCCTCCACCAAAGGACCCAAACTGTCCTACTAGGGACGCACAAATCTAACCCCAAGCCTATCAAATATGGCGTTCCCCAAGGCGCCCTTCTATCCCCCCTCCTATTCAACCTCTACATCAGACCTGTCATTGATATAGCACAGAAGTACAACATTAAAATCCACTCCTATGCCGATGACATCCAGCTGCACCTCCCTCTAGGTGAAAACCGATCGTCCCAAATTGATAACCTCAACAATGCCTCTCTGACATGAAAACCTGGATGACAAACAACAAACTACAACTGAACACCTCTAAGACCGAACTCTTATGGATCAGGAAAAAAAACACCAAATACACATGCCCAACACTATCATGGGACTCCACTCTACTAACGGCAACAGATCAAGTACGCAGCCTAGGAGAAACTTTAGATGGACACCTATCCCTATCCACCCATATATCCCAAGTAATCTCTACCTCCTTCTACTACTTCCGCCAACTGAGAAGGATCAAACCCTATATCTCCACACCTGACCTAGCCCAACTCCTCTACGCATATGTCCTCTCCAGAATGGATTACTGCAACTCCCTATTTAATGGAATAACCAAAAAAGATCTCATGTGCTTCCAACGGGTCCAAAATGCAGCTATCCGCCTCCTACACAGCCTCAACTACCATGATCCCATCTCCCCAGCACTCCGTGCTGAACACTGGCTCTCAATTAACCAACGCTGTGCATTCAAGGCCCTGGCAATAGCACACAAAAGAATTTATGCCACCACCCCCTCCTACATAAAATCCAAGCTACCCATCTACATCCCCACCCGCACCCTCCGCTCAGAAACGGAGATACGCCTATGCATTCCTCCCGGAAGGTCCCTCCTCTCAGAAATCGCCCGCAAACACTCCTACAGCCACTTCATTCCCCAACTCTGGAATCAACTCCCCCCTCAACTCAGACTACAGAACTCACTAATGATATTCCGGAAAATGGTAAAGACTCTCCTCTTCAACTAAAGGTCACCCTCAGTCTACACCCAACCCCCTTAAACCCCACCTCTACCTTTCTCCATTCTAATCTTCTGCCTAAATTTCTGTATAGTCCACTCAGCCTATACTCAAATAACTTGTATCTAAACTAAACTACTTATATTTAAACTACTGTTCTTAATTTGCTGTATAGTCCCTATATCTAAACTGCTGCACAGTCTTGTATGTCCAAGTATTTAAATCTACTGTATAATCTTGTATGTCCAATTCACTCCATTGTGAATGTTTACTTGTAAACCATTCTGAGCTACTGGGAGGACGGGATAAAAATCTAAATAAATAAATAAATAAAATAAATAAATAAATAAAGAGGCCAGGGCGGCTGGGAGATTGGAGAATGGAGACCTGGATGACGGCTGATCTGTCGGCGGATCCGTTTGCCCACTGTGTTTTCAGGGGCTCAGACTGCCTGCTCAATGAGGTACGACTGAGGTGAAGTGCGTCAGCAGAGGAGGTCACTTCCGGTGGCAATCAAGATTGTGGGAATGGAAGTCGAACTAGGAAATTGAGAGAAAAGAAGGCTTTGAAATCCAGTGGCGCTTCTAAACTTGGAGAAGGTCCCTTTCTCGGGGAACTTTCAGTTCCGTTGATATTAAGGTAGATTCAGGGAACTGAGCGGTGAGTCTACATTTGTGACGGTCAGAGACAGAGCTGGCGAGTTATTCACAGATCCTTGAGAATTTGTAAAACAGATGATGGAAGCATCCCAGCATTTGGAAAACAAACTTACTTTTAATAAAGTCCATCAGCAGAGGTGCCTGACGTTTAGGACTGTGTCATCTTTGTGAAGAAATGTAGCAACTTTGAGACTTATTCTGTGTTTTAAGAAAATAAATTCTAATTAATTCTATTCATGAACAAAAAGGAAATGGATTTTAGATGAAGGATATTTCTTTTAATTTGCAATATTGATGATTTTTGAATTAATTTAAATGGTTTTACTTTTAAATTAGATTTGATAAATTGAAGTAATGTAATCTATTTTTAGATTAAAATAACTTAATATTATTAAATGAGAAACTAGAGGGAGAATCTTAGGTAATTTTATAATTGAATGATATATTGAACAGCATATAATTTTTATTTAAACATTTGCTTTTTCTAATATCTCATGTAGAATTCTATATTATAATTTAGAATGAAGGTTTTATTAACATGATTTATATAAAGAGGAAATTGAAGGGTTTTAAAATCTTTAATATATAGATTAATCATTTTGTAAAATGGAAGAAGTAATGAAATATGATGCTTGGGGAAGGGAAGGGAGGCTAGTCTGATCTGATGTCTTCAAGTTATTGTAATATAAGAAAGGAAGGGATATGGGAGGGAGTAGGGAAGGGTTCCTGGGTTTTTAGAAATATAATATTTAAGAAATTAAGGGAAAGGGGGGATCTTCTATATAGTAAATTAAGGGGAAAAGGTTATGCACAGGAAAATTATAATAAGATGAAGTATTTGTTGAAGTTCATATGTTATAGGAGTAAATATCTAAATGGAGCTTAAATATTTTTCATTAAATGTTAATGGCCTCAACCATCCAATAAAAAGAAAGAAAACACTTTTATTTTTAAAACAACAAAACGTAGATATGTTACATCCAAGAGACTCATCTATCAGCTACAGAGTCTAAAAAATTAGGAGATTGGGTAAAACATTTTTTTTTGCCCCAGCTATAGGGAAAAAGGCAGGTGTAGCAATTTTAATTAATAAAAAATGTACTACTTTATTTAAAATGATTAATGCTGATCCTTCAGGAAGATGGATACATGTAAACATGAAAATGGGAAATACTACCCTGGCACTTTTCAATGTATATGCACCTAATTCGAATCAAATTGAATTTTTCAAAACTCTACAACAATGGTTAATACCACTGGCTGCTTCTAATTTAGTTGTAACTGGGGATTTCAACTCTGTTATAGATCCTTTAATGTTTAAAAAACCTAGTAGATTTATGAATTCATTAGGATTTGAGAATTTGGTACAAAATTGTGACTTAAATGATATATGGCGAATATTTCATTTTAATGATCGGGAATTTTCTTTTTGCTCCCAAGTTCATAAATCTTTTTCAAGAATAGATTATATTTTTGTTTCGAATACCTTAGTTCAACAAGTAACACAAGCCTCCATAGATACAATTATTATGTCTGATCATGGAGGGGTACGGATTAAAATCAAAATAAGTGATAAAGATAATAGTAGACCTATGGAGATTTGATAATACATTGCTTGCAGAACCAAATTTCATTGAGAAAATTCAGTCAAAAATAAATGAGTATTTTCAAATTAATAATACTGAAAATGTCTCCATAGAAACTGTTTGGGATGCTTTTAAGGCAACTATAAGAGGTGAAATTATTTCTTTTTCGGCTTATATTAAAAAACAATTTTCTAGTATGGAACAAGACATTAAGATTTTAGAATCAAAATTGAGAAATGGGAATACTCTACACTACAAGATCTCTTGAAAGCTAAAGGGAAATATGAGATTTCTTCTAAACTGATAAGAAAAGACTTATTTTCTCAGCAGGCGATATATTATGGAAATTCGAATAAGGCGGGAAGATTATTGGCAAATTATCTAAAAGCAAAAAAACAAAAATAGTGATGGTGAAAGATGAAAAAGGGAATACTTACTCTCAAATTGATTTAATTCTAAAACAATTTTTAAAATTTTATAAAGCCCTGTATTCTTCTGAGCCTTATTTAGATAAAGAAAAGGAAGGATTAGAATTTTTAAATTTAATTAAGGGACCAGAAATTCCTGAGCATATAAAAGAAAGCTTAGAAAAGCCAATATCACTAAAAGAATTACAAACAGCATTGGAGTCCCTTAGGGCTCCTTTTATCAAGGCGCGCTACAGGGGTTAGCGCGTCAGACATTTCATCATGTGCTAACTCCCACGGCAGCCTAAAATCCTAACGCCTCATCAATGGAGGCGTTAGGTACTAGCGCGGCAGCAGTTTAACACGCGGCATTCCACGCGTTAAACCACTATCGCACCTTTGTAAAAGGACTCCTTAGAGTTGGATCCGCTCCATATGGTGATGGTTTCACAGTAGAGTTTTATAAAACATTTCAAATTACCATGTTACCATATCTGTTAAATTTATATCAGGTACAACTAATTAATGGTTCTATAAAGGGTACTATGGCAGAATCAGTTACTATAGTTTTACCAAAGCCAAATAAAGATCCCACATTGGTTTCAAACTAAGGGCCTATTTCCTTAATTAATGTTGATGGAAAACTTTTGGCTAAAATATTGGCTTTACGGTTGGCTAAGGCTCTCCCCTTTATTATTGGTATGCACCAGACAGGGTTTGTTGCAAAGAGACACTCTTCAAATAACACCAGGTTGGCTATGCATATGTTAAATTTGTCAAAAGCCATTAATGATCCAGCCTTTTCTATATCCCTGGATGCAGAGAAGGCCTTTGACTGTGTGGAGTGGACAATCATGTACCAAGCAATGGAATGGTTTGGTATTGGATCAGGATTTATTCAAATGATCCAAACATTGTATAGCTCCCCTAGTGCTAGATTATATATTAATAATAATTCTTCAGAATATTTTTGTTTGCAGAGGGGGGTTAGACAAGGCTGTCCATGATCTCCTTTGCTTTTTGATATTGTATTAGAACCCTTATTATTAGCTATTCAGCAAGCAAAGGAGATACAGGGTATTCCTCGTAGTGATCAGGAATATAAGGACTCTGCTTATGCAGATGATATTTTGCTTTATTTGAGAAATCCTGAGACAACCATTCCATGCCTGCTAGAATTGATGGAGAAATTTGGAAGATTTTCCGGTTATAAAATAAATTGGAATAAATCAGAAGTTCTTCCACTTAATGTCATTATATAAAAGGTTTATTCAGTTCATTTCCCTTTGTCTGGAAAGAGGAGGGAATAAAATATTTAGGTATTTGGATAAAAAACACACTGGAAGAAACAATAAAAATGAATGAAAAATGTTTATTACAGAAGGTTACAGAATTATGTGAGCAATGGAATCCTTTACATCTATCCTGGTGGAGGAGAGTCCAAACTATTAAAATGATGATTTCCCCTGTGGTTTGTTACCAAATGGGTATGATACCAGTTTTTTTCAGGGGTCTTTTTTATAAAAAATTAAATAATATTCTTACAAAATTTATTTGGCTGGGTAGATATGCTAGGATTGCCTTAATATCCCTACAAAAACCAATTACAGAGGGAGGGGTAAATTTTCCAAATTTTTATAGGTATCGTCAGTCCTATATTATGCGCCAGGGTATGCATTGGGTCCTCCCAGAACTCATGGAAAAGCTCCCAGATTGGCTGAGGTTGGAATGGCAGCTCCTGTTTCCTCTAAGGCTGCATCATGTTCTTAGCATCAAAATGCCTAGGTTGTATAAAGAAAACAAAATATTAATAGATACATGGAAAACTATAAGATATGTTAATAATTTAACATCTATTCCAATACAAAAATCTACAAATCAAACTATATGGCGGATTTAAGGTCGTCTTGAAGCATTGGATAATAACAGGAATACGTACTTTAGATGATGTTATATCTAATGGTAAACTGCTTGAGTTTTCACAGTTGCAACACAAATTTGGTCTTGATAAATCACAAAGTTATAAGTGGTTGCAACTGAAGCAGGCCATTCAGGCAGGGTTCCCTGAATGGAAAAAATCTTAATAATCAATATAGTTTAGAGTTCTTATGCTTTCAGATGGACTTCCTGGGACACCAGGCTGCGCAGTGGTACAAATTAATATCAGGATTCATGAATAAAAAACCAAAGACAGGTCTTAGAGACATTTGGAGCATTGAGATTAAACATCAAATTTCTGTTTCTCAATGGCTATGTATTTGGTCTTGGAGGATGAGATATACAATGTCTGCATCTATGAGACAAACATGGTTTTTCTTGTTGCATAGAGCTTTCTGGACCCCTGTTCATTTAAAAAAATTAGATAGCTCTAAGTCTGATAGATGTTGGCATTGTCATCTTGAAGCAGGGACTTTAGACCATTTATTATTCTATTGTCCATTTATTATGGAATTTTGGAAATCAATTTGGAGTCAAATAAATTGTTTATTAGAAAATCATATGGCATTATCTTATGATACAATATAATTTGGCATGGAGATGAGGGCTGAGTCAAATATCCTCTAAAATTAATAAACTATTGCTCATTTTGACAGGAGTTACCATACAACAAATAACACTTAATTGGAAAAGTTGGAATAGACTGAACTTTTGTTTTTGGTGGAATTCAGTATGCCATATTTATAAAATGGAAAGAACATTAACCATTCAAAAAGGGAATTTTAATAAATTTCAGGATGTGTGGAGGCCATTATCAGAATATTGTAAAGAATGAGTATATATTTTTCTTCCCTGATTAGTACAAATGAAAATAGGGTGGGGGAGGGGGGAATTTATTAATGAAAAATGTTTTTATGAAATATTAAAGGATGGGAGGAAAGGGGATACATTTAATTTGATAAGATTAATTGTAGAATTTCAAGTGATATTTCTATGCTAAAATGTTAATACCAATGTTGATGTTCTTGATGAAAGTTGTAAAATGAATAAAGAATTAAAAAAAAAAAATTACATGTGAAGAAAGAGATGTTAGGATTGGGGGTATGTTTTTTAAAAGGGGGGGAGGAGTTTCAAAGTGGATCACAAAAAAAAAGAAAACAGTCACAATGATAAATCATAACAAACTATGACAAGTTAATAAAATCTATCCTGCGGGGTATCCTATGTCCTGAGTGTATGTAACCAGGATGAAATATCAGATGCAACCACTTTATTTTTTTCAGTTGTAAACTCTGGAAATTGGATTTTTCTGCAGAGCTCAAAAATAATTACGAAATGAGGTAAAGCAACTTACTATGAGGTTTATATGATTTAAGTTCTTCAATCTTTTTATTTGAAGGAGCAACAGGAAAAAAATCACACATGACTGAAAATCATTGGAATTCATTTGACCCCTTGTCCTTTTCAGCTCTGCAAGTAGAATACCTGAGGCACTTACGTTTCACTTAATAACAACCGTTGTACAAGGGGAGAGAAAAATATTAAGTGTGGTCAAAAAGGGCATTTATCATGATTAGAAAAGCAAATTAGAAGCATGCAAGAGCAAGCAGCACCGTATTAACTTCGGTTAACACTTTTCACTCTGCCTACAAACTTCTCAGTTTAGGTCTCTCAATTCCATGTGCTCAGTGTTAATTCTATAATGACATCTTTGTACCAAGATTCTGTTCTAGAATACTACCGTGTTTCCCCGATGGTAAGACACTGTCTTATTTTTTTTGGAAGGCCAAAATATGCTCTAGGGCTTATTTTCGGGGGGATGCCTTATTTACCCTTTCATGTCCCCTCTGTATCTCTATCCTTATTCAGTAGGTCCTGCTTACCCTTTCTCTTCTTTGTGTCACTATCTCCATTTTCAGCTTTCCCCCCCTTTTCCTTTGTTACTGCACCCTGTAGCTAGAATCTTTCCACCCTCCCTCCACTCCGGCCCAGCCCAGTATGAAATATTTCCTTTTGTTTCCCTCCCCTCTCTCTTTCTCTCTCTCTTCTGCTCCCTCACCCATGAGTCCTGCATCTGGCCCTCTCCCTTCTACCTACACCTGGCAACACCCCCCTGCTCCGCGGCTCTCTTCAGCAACTTGTCAGCAGCGGTGATCAAGACAAGCTACCGACATGAAGGCCTTCCCTCTACAAGTCCCGCCTTTGTGGAAAAAGGAAGTTGAAACAAGCGGGACTCGCAGAGGGTAGGCCCCGACGTCAGAAGCTTGTGTCGATCGCTGCTGCTGAGTTGCCGAAGAGAGCCGCGGAGCAGGGGATGTGGCCGGAAGCAGGTAGAAGGGAGAGGGAGATAGGAAGGCTGTAGATCTCCGGAGCATGACACCGACCCCGGCCAGGATGATTTCTTTTTCAGGCGTGCATCTTACAAGTCCGGCGTCGCGGCGGGAAATAGCCATGCTGAGCAGTGAGCTCAGCACTACACAGATGAAAGCCTTGCTTGCTGATTGGTCCGGCGGCCGTGCCGCCGGACCAATCAGCAAGCAAGGCTTTCATCTGTGTACGTGCTGAGCTCACTGCTCAGCATGGCTATTTCCCGCCGCGACGCCGGACTTGTAAGTTGCATGCCTGCGTGACACACTACCGGAGCCACGGCAAAGGTGGAAAAGAGCCGCATGCAGCTCTGGATCCGCGGGTTGCCGACCCCCGCGGTAGACGGAGGGACCACACGGAGTCACCCACCGTACCACCCGATTCGGGTAAGCGCAGGTATCGGTGGGTGGCTTATTTGCGGGGGGGGGGTGCCTTATTTTACAATTTTTTCTAAAAAGGGGGGGCTGTCTTATTTGATGGCCCTGCCTTATCATCGGGGAAACACGGTAGCATTGACTTGCCCATGTTTACACTCCAATAACAGACTTCTTCCTCAATTAGGGCTCCTTTTACGAAGCTGCGTTAGGGCATTAACGCACGGAATAGTGCGCGCTACATTACCGCGCGCTAGATGCTAAGGCCAGCATTGAGCTTGCATTAGTTCTAGCCGCGTAGCACGTGGTGTAGCGCGCGGTAATATCCTGCGTACGCTAAAAACGCTAGCGCACCTTAGTAAAAGGAGCCCTTAGTGTTGTAAATCACTGTAAAAACACCAATGCACAAGCATATCAGGGATTTTCAGATATTCACCCGAGTAGCATATCTCAGGGTGGTAGAGATTCTCATTACTCCCAGCCTGGCATTTTTAGCTTCTTTTTCTATAAATACTTTTTCAAATAAATACTTTTTGAACTATTTTATAAATATAAATTGTGAAATTATTTAGCTTATATGTAGTCTCTATCCCCTTGCCAATGCGTTTTGCAATACTTTTTCAAGGATGGGGGAATCTACAAACCAAACAAACACACATAAAACATTATCTCCCAATTCCCTCATTTCATAAAATTTAACACAGAAAGGGAGAACACACTCCCTTCATGGGAGCCCTTACCTTAAATCATAATTACTACTTGATTCATGATGCTGCTGGCATTCTTTTTTTTTATATATATATATATCTTTATTCATTTTAAAGCTAAAAATAAGTGCAACATATTATACAGACATTTTACACTTAAATTCAATCAAATTATATTTCATAACAAATACATGTATCCTCCCCCCCCCCCTTCTATATACCCAACAATTGTACTCAGCCATAATTAAATTAAAAGTATTTCCCCACCCCCCTCCCACCTGCCCTGGACGTGTGTATGTTCAAAGGGCAAAACCCTTAATCACTCCTTACAGAATTTTGTCAATGGCTCCCAAACATCCTTAAATTTCCTATAATGACCCTGCTGTATAGCAATCATATGTTCCATTTTTAAAATGTATGTTAATATAAGTTTCCATGAACAAATACCGTGCTATGGGAATTGTGCTGCTATCTGGACTACACTTACTTTTTCCACTATTCTTTAAAGGAAGCCTCAGCCCCACCACTCCACCGCAAAATTGTTATTTTGTTGCGAGAAGATTTGTGTGGCTCTTCATCATTGGCCGTCCTTGTTATATAGTATTCTAAGGTGTTTTATTTATATTTACCATTCACAAAAGTGCTTCAATAAATAATTCAATAAATAGTGCTAAATGTTTCTATTTTGTAATGGTACTTAGCTTGCGTTATCCAACTTGAACACAGCCAAAAGCTCAGGAGTCTGACCCGACATGTTTCGCATAAAAATGCTTTGTCAAGGGTCCCCCTGTAGTAAAACAAGTATAAGGAAAAGAGCTATGAAAACATCTTAATACATAGCTACTATTCCTGCTCATTTCAAAGTTGTTAAAAGTTTTGTACTCACCGAGTGTGCTGCTGTCATCAGACTCCAAAAAAGTAAGAGAAAGATGGCGGCGGCACTGACCCCGGCTTCTTTTATACTCCTCCCATTCATTCAGTGATGTCATTCCCTCCCCCTTTGATCCCATTGGCTAGCCTATCAATGTCATCCACTCGATTTCCCCATTCAATCCTCTAGGTGTTACCGTATCCAAAAGGTAGATATATTTCTGCTCACTCCAATTAAGATTTTTTTGATCTTTCCCTCCATCCCTTCCCGTAATCTTATTAATACCACGCCATCTAATATCATTCACAACATGCCCCTGTGTAATCCAGTGTTGTACTAGGGGTGCCTGCATAACCTGGTTTGTGATGCGTGACTTATGCTCTGTGAGTCTAGTTTTTATTTTTCTATTAGTCCATCCCACATATATAAGGTCGCATGGACAAAGGATTATATAAACCACACTTCAGAATTACAGTCAGTATCCACCTTAGCCCGTAAAGTAATGTTTTTACCCGGTGCTCTCCATTGTTCTCCTTGTATCGTAGAAGAGCACCACTGACACTTCCCACATTGGCGATGCTGCCCCCCTAGTTGTTTAGACCTAACTCCATATTTTTGAAAACTGTATTTCTGCCTAAGGGTTTGACCCCTGGAATACGCTATCCTTGGGAAATCCCGGAGTGAATCATGCATTTGAATAATATGCCAATGCTGCCTCATAAGATTGACCGTCTTCCTAGTTGCTTTCGAAAAGGGTAATACACAAGTCAGACCCTGAACTTCTTTGTCATTTATTGTCCCTTGACCCTGTAAAAGAAGTTCCTTTTGAGCAAACCTAGCTCGTAGGTATCCCAGTCTGATTGATCTCTCCGGATAACCTCTATTTCTCAATCTTTCGGATAATAGCTGGGCCTGATTCTTATATTCTTCCAAAGTGGAATATAATCTCCGGATCCGCAAGAATTGACTTATTGGTAAATTAAAACGCAGTTTATATGGATGAAAGCTATGATAATGGAGTATGGTATTTCGTGTTGTGGGTTTTCTATAGAGGGAGGTATGGATCTCTCCTTCTTGTATAGAAATGGCAACATCCAAAAAATCAATATGCATCTGATGGCATTGCATAGTAAATTTAATATTTCCAATTGTTCTCTCGTATCTTCCCAAATCAGAAAAATATCATTTACAAATCTACTCTAAAATACAATATGGGATTCCCACGGTGTCCCATATACCCATGTGTTTTCAAACTTAGCCATATATAAGGCTGCCACAGAAGGGGCCAGGGTAGCTCCCATGGCAACCCCCTGTATCTGTTGGAAAAATTTTTTTTGATATTGAAAGTAATTTTTCTGAATGACCCATCTTGCCAATTGCATTAAAAATTCTATAGGAATGCGGTTAGGGAGCTCTATATGATGGAGGTTTCAAAGATGATCTGTAAAGCCTCAAGTTGGGGTATCTGGGTGTATAAAGAGGTGACGTCCAACGTCACCATCCACTTATTATACATATTTCCCTCTATTTGTGAAAGTTTCCCCCCAAAATGGGAAGAATCCCTTATATATGATTTTATCTTTGGTACCTCATCTTTTAGAAAATAGTCCACCATTTTGGAGAGTGGTTCCAATATCGAGTGGCGTGTGTTCACAATGGGGCGACCCGGAGGTCTAGACAAGGTTTTATGTATCTTTGGTACAAATGAGATCTTCGGAATTACCGGATTATTTACAAATAAGAAGGAATATTCCTTCTGTGTAAGAGTCCCATTCTGTAAATGTATATTTAGATATTCTAATATCTCACTGCCCAATGAATCCGTGGGGTCTTGGCCCAATTCTAAATATGCCTGATGATCGTCAAGCTGGCGCTTAGCCTCCATTTCATAGTCATGTCTATCGATTATCACTGTAGCGCCTCCTTTATCTGCATCTATTATAATGATATCCTCATTATCAAGTAAATTCTGTAACCCCTGTTGTTGAGATCTGGTGATATTGAAGGGGCCTCTATTTTCCCAGTTAAGTTCTATTTCATTTAACCCTTTAGTGATCATTTCTCTGAATGTAAAAATCAAAGGGTCCATGGGGCCAGGGGGTACCCAGATAGACCTGGTTTTACAAATCTCCACTAAGGTCTTATGTACATTAATAGGGTCCTCAACATCCTCTTGGTTAGATATCCCAGGTAGAGATGTCATTTCCTGTTTATTATCAAAGAAGAGTTTTAATTGCATCTTGCGTACAAATGTATGAAGCCCCACATGCAGTCTGAAAAAATCTGGAGGATGTGTGGGTACGGTAACACCTAGAGGATACGGTAACACCTAGAGGATTGAATGGGGAAATCGAGTGGATGACATTGATAGGCTAGCCAATGGGATCAAAGGGAGAGGGAATGACATCACTGAATGAATGGGAGGAGTATAAAAGAAACCGGGGTCAGTGCCGCCGCCATCTTTCTCTTACTTTTTTGGAGTCGGATGACAGCAGCACACTCGGTGAGTACAAAACTTTTAACAACTTTGAAATGAGCAGGAATAGTAGCTATGTGTTAAGATGTTTTCATAGCTCTTTTCCTTATACTTGTTTTACTACAGGGGGACCCTTGACAAAGCATTTTTATGCGAAACATGTCGGGTCAGACTCCTGAGCTTTTGGCTGTGTTCAAGTTGGATAACGCAAGCTAAGTACCATTACAAAATAGAAACATTTAGCACTATTTATTGAATTATTTATTGAAGCACTTTTGTGAATGGGAAATATAAATAAAACACCTTAGAATACTATATAACAAGGACGGCCAACAATGAAGAGCCACGCAAATCTTCTCGCAACAAAATAACAATTATGCGGTGGAGTGGTGGGGCTGAGGCTTTCTTTAAAGAATAGTGGAAAAAGTAAGTGTAGTCCAGATAGCAGCACAATTCCCATAGCACGGTATTTGTGCATGGAAACTTATACTAACGTACATCATTCTGGACATTTATATATATAAAAGGTTATGGGCCCATAGTTCACACCATTTTTAAAATGTGGCATAAAGATTCCCACCAGAAATTATAATTTAACCGGTCCCAGTTTTTCCAGTTCTTTAAAATAAGTTGTATGGCAACTGCCACTGGCATTCTAAAAATGGCCACGGCGTTCACCAACACTCTGAAGAAGGAATTGAGGAAGAAGTCTGTTATTGCAGTGATTACGTGAAGAAATAAGGGTGTATTATCAAGTTTCTAAGTTTATTTAAAATTTCTTATACTGCCCAATCAACCTTCTAGGCGGTGTACAAAATCATAAAAACATAAGAACATACTTTAGCTAAAATACAAATTTAAGATGACAGAGCGTCATCTAGCAATAACAATAACTTTCTGAGACTTTTTTTTTCAGACTTTTAAAACAAAGACAAACAGGAACAAAAGGTAATAGAGAACAATAGGAGGAAAAAACAATAGGAGGGTCAGCTATAAATAAAATCGAACTCAATTGCCCTTAAAAGGACAGTTAGGTCTCGAAGGCATCAAAAAAGAGAAATGTCTTTAGCTTCATCTTGAAATTATTAAGTATTGATTCTTCACGTAAGTCATTTGGGATACTATTCCAGAGAGAGGGAGCGGTAACAGAGAAAATGGTAGACCTCACTGTATTTATATACTTCAGTGACGGAATAGAAAAAAGATTTTTGGCTGTTTATCTTAGAGTCTTAGAAGGATTATAAAGGATAAGAAGATTATTAATAAATTGATAAGATGGCTCAGTTGCCCATATTTAGGCACATTCCGACGCAGGTGGGGATCATGAGAGGAGCCACCGCCGCGTCTTTCAACTAAAAAAAAAAATACGGCAAGGCGAGCAGGAAGCAGGCCAGACCAGACCGAAGCTCAGAATTGAACTGCCAGTTGGCAGGCTCCCTTGCCAGAGTTATTTTTTCTGTTTAAAGGTGCCGCCGCAGCTCCTGTCACCAGCCACACCTGGCTAAACACTAACACGCTGCGACTCACCCCCCCCCCGCGCCCCCCCCTCCGACGACCCTACCTGGCACCTGACGTCATCAGGGACGAGGCAGAGGAAATTAGGCCATTAGAAGACCCGAAGCAGCGTTTAGTGTGCCTGGGACGCTGCTGCTCCTGCCGGGTTTGTCAGCCCTGTAGCGGTGGGAGGGTCAACGGGGGTTTCAGTTGTGCCGGGTAGGGTCGGTGGGGGAGGGGGGTGGGGGAGTCAGGCAGGCATCGGGGTGGGGGGGGAGTTTCAGTGGAAGGGAAATGGGAGGCAGGCAGGCTGGCATCGGAGGAGGGGTGGGGGGGTTCAATGGCAGGCAGACAGGCAGGATGGCATGGGGGGGTTCCATGGAAACATGCTGCTCAGGGGGATGGGAGGCAAGCAAGCAGGCAGGCATGGGGGTGGGGGTGGTTCAGTGGAAGGGGAATAGGAGGCAGGCAGGCTGGCATCAGAAGGGGGGTGGAGGGTTCAATGGAAGGCAGACAGCCAGGATGGCATGGGGGGTTCTATGGAAACATGCTACTCAGGGGGATGGGAGGCAGGCAGGCAGACTGGCATGGGGGGGGGTTTCGGTGGAAGGGGGATGGGAGGCAGGCAGGCTGGCATTGGAGGGGGGTGGGGGGTTCAATGGAAGGCAGGCACGCAGGATGGCATCGGGGGGGTTTCCATGGAAATATGCTGCTCAGGGGGGATGGGAGGCAGGCAGGCTGGCATGGGGGGTTTCAATGGAAGGGGGATGGGAGGCAACGGAGGGGGTGGGGGGTTTTCAATGGAAGGCAGGCTGGCATCGGAGGGGGGAGAAAGGAGGCACTGGGGGCACTAAGGACATAGAAAGGGGCACTATGGACATAGGGAGGGGCACTAAGGACATAGGAAGGAGGCACAGGGAGATTCACAGACAGAAAAAATGACAGACAGGCAGCATGCAAGGAGAGAAAGACAAAGAAAAAAAATACCCAGACAGACAGACATGAAGGGAAGGGGGGGCCGACAAAGAAGAGGACTCGAGCCGCAAGGAAGAAGCTGGGCCTGCCTGCCTGTGGGGAACTCTATAAGGGAAGGGGGGGACCATGGAGCAGGCTAGACCACGGGAAGGGAAGGGAAGGGAGAGGAGCTGAACGGAGCAGCCAAATCGCAGCAGGACACAACGCAGGGGAGGGGCCGAATGGAGCAGGCCAGATCGCGGTAAGAGAAGAGAAGGGGTGGGGGAAATGCTGCAACTGCTGCACAGGGACCTGGAGGGGAAGGCAAATACCGCTGCTGCTGCACAGGGAAGTCGGGGGGGGGGGGGGAGGTAAATGCTGTTGCTGTTGCTGCTCCACAGGGAAGTGGGGTGGAAATGCTGCTGCACAGGGAAATTGAGGCAAAGAATGACAGACAGACAGCAGGAGGGAGGGAAACAGACAGAAAAATGGAGCCAAGGAGAGAGAGAGAGAGAGAGACAGAAAGAAAGAAAGACAGACAGACATATATTCTAGCACCCGTTAATGTAACGGGCTTAAAGACTAGTTAATTAATAATGCTATACCGGAAATTATGACGAACAAAACCACACCGAGTTAAACTACCTGGGTGGAGATCTGAACTCCCTTATGATATCAGCATTACTGGTTTTGCATGATAAAAGATAAATAGTAAGTTCAGTGCTATTGTAGTGGATGTTTGTTTTTTTCATCTCCCAGACTTCACACAATTGGTCAAAAGCATTTCCATTACATTACATAGTGCAGTGGTCTCAAACATGCGGTCCTGCCAGGTACTACTTTGAGGCCCTCGGTATGTTTATTATAATCACAAAAGTAAAATAAAACAGTTTCTTGATCATATGTCTCTTTAGCTAGAAATTACAATATTATTATTAAGACTTAGCCAAAAGGAAAGATTTATAAACTATAAAGAGTTTTACCTCATGCAACATTGTAATTTCTTTAATAAAACATTAACTATTTTTTCTGAGGCCCTCCAAGTACCTACAAATCCACAATGTGGCCCTGCAAAGGGTTTGAGTCCACTGACATAGGGCATTCTTTTTGCAGTTTGTTCTATATAATACAATTAAGTTTAAATTTGGCCTTTATCTGCCATCATGTTTCTATGAATGACATCAAAACTGTAATTAGTGATGAAGATAAAAAAAAAAAAAACACTCAAGAAGAAAAAGAAAGTCAAGAAATCACCTTGGAGATATGATAGAGACGTTTAACTACCTACATGGCATAAATGTGCATGAGTCGAGTCTCTTTCATTTGAAAGGAAGTTCTGGAATGAGAGGGCATAGGGTGAAGTTAAGAGGTGATAGGCTTAGGAGTAATCTAAGGAAATACTTTTTTACGGAAAGGATGGTAGATGCATGGAACAGTCTCCCGGTAAAGGTGATGGAGACAGAGACTATCTGGTTTCAAGAAAGCCTGGGATAGGCACGTGGCATCTCTTAGAGAAAGGAAGAGATAATGGTTACTGTGCATGGGCAGACTGGATGGGTCATTTGGCTTTTATCTGCCATCATGTTTCTATGTAAATGGCAAAAAAATCAAACAAACCCTAAAACAGCAGTTTCTCGTCTAACTCATTAAAACTTAACTGTTTGATGTTACAATAATAACCCTATAACATATAAAGCATCACAATATAGTATACCCTGAAATTTAATGGCAAAATTAATCTTGCATTTTTTCTAGTTGTATTTTAGTACAGCATACAGGGCCCCATGCAGCCTTCTGCAAGTCATGCCTGTGTAAGAAAGATAAAAGAGGCCTCTGCCAAACTGTTCTTACATACACCTTTTTAAACATATGTTTGATAGCACTGTTTAAATGTTTCACATAATATTTTCCATTCATACATACATGCATTCTTTCTGGACATTTTTCTTTGATTGGTCCTTGAAAACTAATGGCAAGCAATTTTATTTTTATTTTTTATGCAGTAGTTATCCTAACTTGAGTAACAAAGCAATCAAGGCTTTGTTACCATTTGGATTTTCTCATCTTTGCAAACTTGGTTTTTTAAGCTCTGACAAAAATTAAAATTGAAAAAAAAGAGAGTGATTGCAGATGGTGGATGATAAAATGCTTATTTGCTTGTCAACTAATGAGCTGCATTTTGAGCTCGTTTGCACTCAAAAATAGCACATCCATGGCATTGATTAGCAATTCTATTCTATCTACTTTAATTTCACCATTATTATAATTACCCATACATAGTTTAAATAACTTTAAATAAATAACTCTCAAATTTAATTTTTTGTTGGTTTTGCAGTGTTATAATTTCAATTATAATGTGCCACGAAAAACATTTGCTCTGTTTAATGTGCTAGAGCTAAATAGTTTGAGAGACACTGGTTTATAGAATTAAGGGGCACAAGCATAAATGGTTAGAATACTGGTATTTACATAAGTTCATGTCACTCCATAGAGAATTACTCCCAAAGTGGTTTGGCCACTTAGTAGATAAAGACAGGCTGTTCATTCTCTCCAAGGTGGGGAGAACGAGAGGGCACTCTCTAAAGTTGAAAGGGGATAGATTCCGTACAAACATGAGGAAGTTCTTCTTCACCCAGAGAGTGGTGGAAAACTGGAACGCTCTTCCGGAGGCTGTTATAGGGGAAAACACCCTCCAGGGATTCAAGACAAAGTTAGACAAGTTCCTGCTAAACTGGAACCTACGCAGGTAAGGCTGGTCTCAGGGCACTGGTCTTTGACCTGGGGGCCGCCACATGAGCGGACTGCTGGGCAAAATGGACCACTGGTCTGACCCAGCAGCGACAATTCTTATGTTCTTACAATTAGTTAGCCTTTGTTTTAATTTAATTGAATCACATTTCAAAGTGCATGTGGCTTTTCTTTATTAATATACTTTAAACTTATATTAGAATCACTTATCTTTTTCCATTAGTTTGACCCGGGAGAGGCAGACCCTTCACATAATATTGTCTTTGGAGCGGTGGAGTTGTGATGCTGAGGCCTGAAAGTATTTGGATATAGAGCATAAATTGAAGGATATTGCACCTGGAATATCTGTTGAAATTGGGATACTGATAGGAGATCCAGGTACACTTAAATAAAATTAACATCATTATTGTGAAGCTGTAAGTATGAAACAAGTATTACACATAAAAATATGCCCATATGGTTTATGACTTATTAGGCTTCAAGTGTCCTGCCCTGTCAGGCTCTGCACCCAGCCCCTCCCTGCCAAGCTTTGCACCCAGCCTCCTTCTCTTCATCCCTCCACTGTCAGGCACTACACCCAGCACCCTTCCTTCTTCCCCTCCCCTGTCAGGCACTACACCCAGCACCCTTCCTTCTTCCCCTCCCCTGTCAGACTCTGCACTCTTCCTCCCAGGCTCCGCCGTCTGTCCCCCTCCCTGCCCTATCTTCATACCTCTGCCGATTCGTGGTAGAGGCGCAGCGAGCAGGAGCAAGCTTTCCAAACTCCTGCCCTGCTGCTAACCAGCTGCGCGATCCAATTTCATCTGAGCGGCACGAGCAGCAGCGTGATTTGGTGCTGCATCTCGGCGCTGAGCGGCTTCCTTACTGGCTCCCGTGAATTCTCATGAGAATTCACGGGAGCCAGTAAGGAAGCCGCTCAGCGTCGAGAAGCAGCACCAAATCACGCTACTGCTTGTGCCGCTCAGATGAGGAAATTGGATCGCACAGCTGATTAGCAGTGGGGCAGGAGTTTGGAAAGCTTGCTCCTGCCCATTGCACCTCCATCACGGATCGGCAGAGGTATGATAGGGCATGGAGGAGAAGGGGGGCAGAGCCTGGCTGCGGCGGCGGCCTTAAAAAAATTCTGGGAGGGGGCATTGACCCGAATATAAACTGGGACCCCCATTTTTGGGCCCAAAAATCTTGGTTTATATTCGAGTATATACGGAACCCCTCCCTCTTTTACACAACTTTAGTGTGGTTTTTAGCCACAGTGGTAACAGCTCAGACGCTCATAGAATTCTGAGCATCAGAGCTGTTACCACTATGGCCGGTGCTAAAAAATGCTCTACAGTTTTGTAAAAGTGGGGATAAAATAGAAATAAATAGACAAAGGTTAAATTGAACCACCAAGAAGCTGGACTCTGCATACAATGCAACATCACAAAAACAGTGATGCTTCTCCCCTAAAGCAAAAAAATAAATAAATAGAATTCTTTTTTACCTTGTCTTCTCTGGTTTCTGCTTCCTTCATCTTGTCACTCTCTTCCTTTCATCCACTGTCTACCCTCTCTCTGCCCCCTTCTATATGGCATCTTCTCTCCTTCTATTCCCCTTCCAAAAACTTTATGCCTCTCCCTTTATGCCTCCCTGCCCATTCACCCCATTGGTCTGGCATCCATCTTCTTCCCTTCCCTCCTCCAATGGTCTGGCATCTCTCTTCTCTCCTCTTCTTCCCTTCCCTCTCTCACACCCCATGGTCTGGCATTTCTCTTTCTCCTTTCCCTTCCCCCCACTTCCATCAGCATCTGCCCCTTTTCTTTCCCTCTAACCCAATTCCATCCAGTATCCTTTCCCTGCACACCAATTCCATCAGCATCTGCTCCATTTCTTTTCCTCCAACCCAATTCCATCCAGTATCCTTCCCCCTTATATCTTTTTCTCCTTTCCCTGCACACCAATTCCGTCAGCATTTGCCCCCTTTCTCTCCTTCCACCACCCTTCCATACCACCCTGACCTCCTTTCTCTCCCTCTACCAGCCTTCCATACCACCCTTCTATGCTCCTCTCTCCCTCTAAACCAGCAAGGTCCCACGATGACAGGGGGTGGGTAAGCAGAGTGGGCAGACTTGATGGGCTGTAGCCCTTTTCTGCCGTCATCTTCTATGTTTCTATGTTTCTATGATGACTGTTTCTGCTGCCTCTGCTCCGGAAGACGTAAGTGACATCAGAGGGGTGGACCAGCAGATGCAAGGAGTTGCGGCAAGGTCCCGCGATGACTGCGGCTGCCGATCCACCCCCTCTGACGTCACTTATGTCTTCTGGAGCAGAGCAGCAAAAGAAGTCATCGCGGGACCTTCCTGCACTTCAGCGCAGCTGCTGACGCTGCTTCAGATTAAGTATGGCAGCCACGCTAAGGTGCAGGTGCCGTTTAGAGCAGCGCGGGAGGTTCCAGATCTGGCTGGCTGTGTACCCCCCCAAGGGCTGGTACCCAGGGCGGTCTGCACCTCCCACCCCGCCCTTACTACACCACTGTATCACATCCTCTTGAAATCTCTTCATGGTGTGGCTCTCCACATGTAAATAGCAGCTTTTGAACATCGCTATTAAATGTAATGTAATGTAATTTATTTCTTATATACCGCTACATCCGTTAGGTTCTAAGCGGTTTACAGAAAATATACATTAAGATTAGAAATAAGAAAGGTACTTGAAAAATTCCCTTACTGTCCCGAAGGCTCACAATCTAACTAAAGTACCTTTATGTGAATGTGAATGTGAATGCAATCTTGCTTGTGTAAATGCTGCCATTTACACATAGAGATGGTGCTAAAATAATTTATGAACTAATAGAAATTATGCAGGTTAATTCATGTCATATCAATTATGAATTACCCCTTCCCAAGTACACGCTATCAAAACATGGTGTGCACTCGTTCTCAAGTCTGTATTCTATGACAGGTCACATGCATGTAAGAGGCATTCTTGCCACCTAAACCTAGCTGGTTCCTTAAAGAATTACCCCCTTAATGGGTTAAAGTTCCATTAAGGAGCAATGAGCAGCCCAAGACACTGAAGCACTGAACCTAGTTTTTCTGCTTCTCTGCATTACAGGAGCTATAAACAGGTTTTATTGCAAATGGCTTTGTCTAAACCCATTAACCAACCAATATCAACATTTTGACAGTATTTAACAAGAGAATCAGTTTTTAATGTGTAATATAAAATATTTATGTATGGATATAAAAACTGTTTTAAATGACTTAGCTCTGCCTGTGGTTTCATTCTATATTATTCTGTAGGCTCCGTAGGATCCATTTGGGTTATCTTGGCGCATTCTTGCAGATTACTAAACCAAAATTTCAACCAAATGCACAGTGTTAGTAGATTTGATTTCCAGTTCTCTCTCTATTTTTTTGTAGATCCTGGAAGTGAAAAGTTCACAGGAACTGTGCAGCTTTTTCAAAGAGAAACTACCCTTTGAAAATGTAACTAGAGTTCTGTGATTATGAATTTACCCAAGGAACCTGCATCAATGTAGAAAAGGAAAAATTGCCTCGATACAGCACATAAAGAAGTGTAAACCACTTCATCCTAATGTGCACTTTTGATTCCAGTAATGAATTTCATTTTTGTTAATTTATGGAATAAAGAAAAAAATATCACGGCTTATTATATTTAATAAGACAGTCTGTTAAAGAGTCACAGGCAGCCATCTTAGTAATACCTACCTATCAGCAATGAAGCAGCTTGGAAGCAGAGCATGCCATTTACTTTAAATATTAGCCGTGTCAGTCTGTCAAGAAAGGAAATATGGAACATTGCAGCTGGTGTAATTTTCTGCTGGCGGCAATAGATGTAACTCAGTGACACTGAAAATATTATTTTTCTGCTCCAGTCAGTATCCCATCTTACTACTCACTATTAAACACAAGAAATATGAAAAATCACAAATAAAAAGGCTTATGAAACACATTGTGCATTCTATAATTTAAGAACATAAGAATTGTCCTACTGGGACAGACCGAAGGTCCATCAAGCCCAGGATCCTGTTTCCAACACTGGCCAACCCAGGTCCCAAGTACCTGGCAGAAACCCAAATAGCAGTAACATTCCAGAGCTAAGATTGTGATGTCATAATGGCTCATTCCACCAATACCTAAGAGCCAACCTCCTCAGTGATGTCACAATGACTTGATTGTCCTATGCTTGACTCACATAAGAATTGCCAGAAGGTCCATCAAGACCAGTATTCTGTTTCCAACAGTAGTCAACCCAGATCCCAGGTACCTAGCTAGAACCCAAGTAGTAAAACAGATTTTATGCTGCTTATCCTAGGAATAAGAAGTGGATTTCCCCAAACCATCTCAATAATAGCCTATGGATTTCTCTTTTAGGAAATTACTGCTAAATTTGAATCCTAATGATGATAATAATAATAAAGTGGAAGAAATGTATTAATGCTATGAATACTCGGGCAATTCCAATTATCAGATATACTGCTGGAATTGTAGACTTGTCTCAAACTGAACCAGGAAATTGACAATAAATCATAACCTACCACCCACAAAGTAGCAGAGAGAAGTAGCCTAGTGGATAGAGCTGCTGCCTCAGTACCCTGAAGCTGTGGGTTCGAGCCTAGCGCTGCTCTTTGTGACACTGGGCAAGCCAGGTAACCCTTCACTGTCCCAGGTAGGTTGTGAGCCTGCAGGGACAGATAGGGAAAATGCAATGAGTACCTGAATGTAAAATCCGCTCAGGCAGTTGATAGATCATATATAAGTAATAAATAAATTTAGAAACTTGAACTGATAGGTTACATTACACAAAGGGCTCCTTTTACGAAGATGCGCTAGCGTTCTTAGCGCACACACTGGATTAGCGCGAGCTCGCTGAAAAACTACCGCCTGCTCAAGAGGAGGCAGTGGCGGCTAGCGCACGCCATTCTGCGCGTTAAGACCCTAACGCACCTTCGTAAAAGGAGCCCAAAGAATCAAAGGCAAAGGTATTTTGCAAATGAAGAAAACTATGGAAGAAAAGCAGGGCCTAAATGTCAATATTTCAAAAGCAAAGAGCCCGTCTTTGCTGAAATTAAAAAAAAAAAAAAAAAAAAAAATACTGGAAACATCAGAATCAAAAATAGACTATAAAGAGCAAGACAGCGAATGCAGGTTCAACAACTGGAAAGTGAGGAGTTGCATGACCAACTCATAAAAGATATTGATAGAAGACGTAACAAAAAAATCCTATCCTGACAATGGCAGAAAACAAATTGCGCACTTAAAAAAGAAACTGAAGGAACAATGGGGTCCTTTTACTAAGGCGCGCTAACCTTTTTAGCGCACGCTAAACATTAACATGTCCATTATATCCTATGGATGCGTTTTTGTTTAGCGTGCACTAATATTTATCACAAACAAATATTATGAAAGCTAAGATTGAAAAAGTTTCAAATAACAGCAAATGTCAATTACACAGCGCCAAAGTTGAAACTGTAGATCATCTAATCAGTACCTATATCAAAACAGCTCAAACTGACTTTAAATAATGCCACGTTCAAGTGGCTAAATTAATCTACTGCAATCTCAGCATAAGTATGATTTTACTGTAGCAAGCTACTATTGGAATTGTATCACTGACAAATGTCACAGAAATTGAGCTAGTCAAGATCTTGTGGGACTTAAAATACAAACCGACATCATCGTCATAGAAAAGAAAAACATACAGAGGGGCATAATCGAAAGGGACGTCTAAGTCCGTGTATGACCATCTCGCATGTCGTCCAAAGTTAAAAAGAGCCTAAGACACGTTTTCGAAAGATATGTCCAATTTTTTTTTACTTTCGAAAATCGTCTAATTATACGTCCTGCAGATCTGATCGTCCAAGCCGCTAAATCGTCCATCTTTATACCACATTTCCGTCCAACTTTCCGTCCAAGTCCAAAACGCCTAGAACAAGTCCTGTTGGATGTGGGAGGGGTCTGCGAAGTGATGGACTGAACACCCAGACATGGCACCTAAATAGTGGGGTACCTTTCAGGACACTGTTTTGAACTTCACAAAAAGGGTGCCATGGCTTCTCCTCACTACAGCTCCCTTATAGGTCACAGTGAGCCCCCCAAACCACCTCCAGAATCCCCTAGACCCACTTATCTACCACCCCAATAGCCCTTATGGCTGCAGGAGCCACTTATATGCCAGTCAAAAGGGTTTTGGGGGTGTATAGGGCAGTGCACATGTTTAAGTATCAATGCAGTGATTACAGGGGCTTATGGGCATGGGTCCTCTTCTCTATGGGTCCCTAACCCACCCCCAAGATGACTTAAGCTGCCTCTGGCTGGATGACTGGGCTTTCCTATGCCAGGCAGCCAGGTGATGATGGTCTGGAGGCTGAAATTTAAAGTTGTGAATAAAATTTTTATGGGGGTGGGAGGGGATTGGTGATCACTGGGGTAGTATGTAGGGGTCTGTGTTATGTGTTTGCAGTGCTTATCTGGTGAGTTTAGGTGGGTTTTTGTGACTTAGACCATGTTTTACATGGTCTAAGTCACAACGTCCAAGTTCCGTCGATCCTGGGCTGTATAACTTTCGGTAATACATGCTATACGACTAAGTCTAAGCCAGCCCACGTCCTGCCCAACTCCCGTCCTCGACACACCTCCCGAAACGCCCCATTTAGCGTTGGACGTTGAGCGGCACTATAAAGGCCTAGGTTGTTTAGAAATACGTCCAAAACCCGTTTTTATTTTTGGCGCTTGGACGTTTTTGAGAAATGTTCATCCAAGTGCCGACTTAGGCTGGTTTTTGGGACATTTTTCTCTTTCGATTATGAGCCCCACAGTTTATAACAGGGGTGCCCACACTTTTTTGGCTTGCGAGCTACTTTTAAAATGACCAAGTCAAAATGATCTACCAACAATAAAATTTTAAAAAACACAAAGCACACTGTACGCAGAGAAAATGTTAATTATCATTTGTATTCAGAGGTCAAGGCAGATGACTTTAAAATATGCAGTCACATCAGTAACAACTATACAAAAATAGACAAATATACCCCCTCCCCTTTCACTAAACCATGATAGTGGTTTTTAGCGCAGGGAGCTGCGCTGAATGCCCCTCGCAGCTCCCGACGCTCATAGGCTCCCTGCGCTAAAAACCACTATCGCGGTTTAGTAAAAGGGGGCCTAGTGCAAAATATAGACAGCAAATATAAATTCTCAAAATGAACACATTTTGATCACTAAATTGAAAATAAAATCATTTTTCCTACCTTTGGTGATTTAATGAGTCTCTGTTGCACTTCCTTCTTTTGTAAAGCCAATATTTCTTTCTTTCTGCCTCCCTTTCTCTTTCCCCCTGACCCCCCTCTTTATTTCTGCCTCTCTTTCTCTCTCCCCCTGCCCCCCCAGGCCATCGTGCCAATTTCACCACTTCCTCGATTCTTTCCCTACCCCCCCCCCCAAGCCACCACACCAATTTCTTCCTGCTGCTTCCCCGAGTCAGGCCTAGCGCATAAAAGAGCCGGGCCCACAAGATTTCACCTTCAACGTCAATTCTAACGTCAGGGAGGAAGTTCCAGGCCAGCCAGGCAGCGATTGGCTGGCCCAGAACTTCCTCTCCGATGTCAGAATTGACATTGGAGGTGAAGTCTTGTGAATCTGGCACTTGTACATGCCAGGCCTGGCTTGGGGAAGCAGCAGGGAGAAAAAGATCGCAAAGGCAATGCCTTTGACTGTATTATCTTTACTGCTATAGAAATAATTAATAGTAGTAGTATTAGAGTTCTTTTCCTTATTTGTAATTTACTTTGGTAAGCCGCTTTGACCTATTGTACAACTAGGAAATCAAGAATATAATATATGCATAAACATACTTGGAAATATTATATCAAGTTTGCAAAAAAACAAAACAAAACACCCTACTCAGAATGGTATATATTTTACATTGAAATCTTTATGAGTCCCAGGTCTCTGAATAGGACCCAAGTTAACAGCGCTGCGTACGCAGTAATGGAGTTAAAACTAGTCAGCATAACATTCAGCATTCACATCACTGCATTTCAAATGACTAACTCATAAACTTCACACTCTCATAAATAAACATCTTACAAGTATGTGTTGGCAGAAACATGGCCACAGCTTTATTTAATTCAAAAGATTCAAATAACAATTCGCTACCAGAACCAAGGAAGTTATCCTCCCGCTGTATAGGGCGATGGTGCGACCACATCTGGAGTACTGCGTTCAATACCGGTCGCCGTACCTTAAGAAGGATATGGCAATACTTGAGAGGGTCCAGAGAAGAGCAACAAAAATGATAAAGGGCACGGAAAACCTTTCGTATGCTGAGAGACTGGACAAGCTGGGGCTCTTTTCCCTGGAAAAGCGGAGTCTTAGAGGGGATATGATAGAAACTTACAAGATCATGAAGGGTTTAGAGAAGGTAGAGAGGGACAGATTCTTCAGACTGGCAGGGGCAACAAAGACTAGAAGGCACTCGGAAAAATTGAAGGGAGACAGATTCAGAACAAATGCTAGGAAGTTCTTCTTCACTCAGAGGGTGGTGGACAGCTGGAATGTGCTTCCAGAGGAGGTGGTAGAGCAGAGTACAAGTTCCCGAAAGAAAAGGGGATTGAAGGGTACAAATAGAGGGTTACTATACAATACAAAATGCTTTAGAGTAATAGATCACTTACAGGTCATTGACCTGGGGGGCCGCCGTGGGAGTGGACTGCTGGGCATGATGGACCTATGGTCTGACTCGGCAGAGGCGATGCTTATGTTCTTATACCTCTCTTCCTAGGGCACCTCCTCCCCCCACACTTTCCTTTCCCAACAGCAAGTCGGTCACAACCTAGCTGCTCTGCCCCCAACATCCTAGTGCATTAAATTCCATTCCAAGTATCCTAGTTGCAAGACCTGTGGTGTCGCCCGGCCTCACATCTGTCTGTAGCGGTGCTGCACACAGTATACGACATCATAATACCCCTTACTTCCTTTCCACAATCAAATATCCCCTGGAAGAAACCCCCCTCCCCATTTCTGCCAAAGAGGTGACAGCATAAGCTTGTCACCACTCCCCCACAAAATCAAAATGTAGCTACGGCCAAATCAACCCTTATATAAAGAGTCCAGCAAATCCTGAACCGTGCTCAGGAAAATATCCAACCCTATATCAGATAAATGTACACCATCTGGCCGATACAAACCAGGACAATCAGCAATCAACAAATCAAGAGTAAGCATCATCCTCCCCAAACATCCAACCCAACGGGCCGCATCCACATTCACCCATTTTTGCAGCCGCTCAATTGCACGCACACTCCTAATATCCTTCCATACCAAGCGGGGAATAATCTTGGACCACACTATACGAGTTAAAGGAAAATGAGACAGAAGAATCATAAAATCCCATTTCATTTGTCTGATTAAATCTACAGCCTTAACAGAACATAAATCATTCCCACCCAGATGCACCAGAATTAAATCAGGATAGGAAATACATTCAACTTCCAACAACGTGGGCAAGCATTGATTCCAGCGCATCCCTCGTTGTCACATCCAGTGAATGTTGATACCCAAATCTGCAAGGCCAAGATTCAACCCCTAATGGGATTCATCTGCATGCTTCCTGGCCCAAAACAGGAAAGAATGCTCACAAAGCTAGATGCAAATATCGACTGGCAAATTCCGGATGTGAACTATACAAAGATAAAAGAAAAGAGAAGAAAATGACAGAAACCCATTAGTCAGTATTAAACATTATGCATAGAAGCCCAACGCCCAATTTGACAAATAAAATCACCCCCTCCCCCCACCGCCCCCCATGTCTGGCAGCAAAAGTGGCAGCCTCAAATCTAAAGGAATGTATACCAAAGACTGCAGGGTCTAAACCCATCAGACCCAGCTCTTAAAAAACTGACAGTTAAAGGATTCCCATCAGCATGCACCAGCCAAAACAAATCCCCAACAGGCTGCAATTGTGTATAACTATGTGCCAAAGACACAGGATACTCCGAGAAAAGATTCAATTTGCGCAGCCAAATCCACATACCCTTCCCAAGGGAACCGTCTTAGAGCATCGGATGTGCAAATGTAACTCCAGCGGGGACAACACCACATCAGACCGCAAAATCCCCGCCCAACCCATCATGCCCTTGGAAGGAGCAACCAACTCACTAATGTGCAGTGCCCCAAAAAAGGCTACAGAAAAAGCCAGATGAAAAAGAGTCACCTCAAAAGGGAAAGTACAAACCCTCTGCAGGACAACTCCCATATCCTCCAAATTTGCTGGGAAAATAGGTAAGCGCACCAAAGAAGACCGAACAGGTGCACACCCTCGAACATACCCCACACGTAACTTCCTAACCACAAATGAGGAAGTAGAGTCTGGCCACCCTTGCAATTTACAAACAAAAGCCATCCCAGCCAAAGCCTGGTCCACCAGCACTGCAGACTAACCCACTAGATGCAAAAATAAAATTAATAATGCAGCGCTCATCTACCACTGGAACAACATTGCCCCAAAACAGCTGCAAAATAAGCTCTCCACGTATTAGATGCAAACAAATCCTTCAACAAAGTGAAGATTCCAGGAAATGCTGCCACAAGGCTGGATAACTCAAAATCTAAATTGTGCACAAATTTTCAAATAAAGAATTATTAGACTTAAACTAGCCACCAAAGTAGTGAGCTTAATGAAAAGCTATGGAGAAACTACACTCCAGTTCCTCAGAATGCCACACAGTATAAACGTATGGTAGCTGTCCTCATAGGAACCTTGTAGTGTGTGATTTTTTTCTTTTTATATTTTTTTAAGTACTTATATACTTAATACTTTATAGCATAGTAGCAATTACTTAGCTTTTAGAAACTGGGTCTGGCTCAATCCCCACCGACGCGTTTCATTATTTCATCAGGGTCGGGGAAGGAGAACGCTGTAAACAAACAACAAACTGTGCCGGATGGCGACTTTTTGAGCAGATTTTGCAGCTGTTTTGGGGCAATGTTGTTCCAGTGGTAGATGAGCGCTGCATTATTAATTTTATTTTTGCATCTAGTGGGTTAGTCTGCAGTGCTGTTTTGTATAATGACAACCCAGGATGTCATTATACAAAATCATGAACATAATTTAAACATTAAAGAACTTCGGTGGATGTTTAAACTCAACACAATGTATCCTCATGGTTTGAATCTGGCCAGTGATTGGTTAACATCGACCATATGATTTTGTATAATGACATCCTGGGTTTTAGTTAAAGGTTTCGTTGTAAGGAGTTCATTGGCCTGTATGGTGTCACATGATCAGGGGTTTTGACTTATTAGCTTCCTTCAAGCCGCGGTTTTTTTCAACTTTCCGGCTCATTAAATATGGATTTAGCATTTTGCTAAGATACAGAACTGCTCTGGTAAGCCACGTAGCGATTTTTAAACTTAGGTCGTTATACCATTGGGCTCTTTAACTTATACAATGTTTGTTGTTTACAGCGTTCTCCTTCCCCGACCCTGATGAAATAATGAAACGCGTCGGTGGGGATTGAGCCAGACCCAGTTTCTAAAAGCTAAGTAATTGCTACTATGCTATCATTGTTACTATGCTATAAAGTATTAAGCATAAGTACTTAAAAAAATATAAAAAGAAAAAAATCACACACTACAAGGTTCCTATGAGGACAGCTACCATACGTTTATACTGTGTGGCATTCTGAGGAACTGGAGTGTAGTTTCTCCATAGCTTTTCATTAAGCTCACTACTTTGGTGGCTAGTTTAAGCCACAAGGCTGGAGGCATCATGGTCGATCCAGCATCCACTCCGGGAGCCAATGCTTGAAAATGGACCCACTGAAATCGAGAGAGAGAATCAGTAATATCATCAAATTGTTCAGGCACATACCGAGCCCGCAGTGTCAAATTCAACTGCCAACAAGCAAGAACCAATCGCGACAGGCCCACTTAGAGCGGGCAATGCACTCATTGCCTATTCACAGTCTCTGCCATCACCACATTATCAGAACTCAAAATAACCTGCATATTTTGCAAACTGTCTCCAAACAACTGCAATCCTACCTAAACTGGGAAAAACTCAAGGAAAGCCACATTTGCACACCAACCGCATGCTCGCCACCACTCAGGACACGCCTCTGCCCACCATGCTCCATGAAAATACAGTATATATCAAATCCAAACCTCGCTGCGGCATCTGTAAATCATTGTAAATGATTTACAAATTGTGACATACATAAATTTTACAATAAATAAAACAAATAAACACAAGTAATCAAATCTTCAGAAGATCAGCAAACAAGAAAATCATTACTTAAAAGAATGCTTTCACAAACAATTGTGTTTAAAGAAGTTTCTTGAATGTGCCTCTATCACCACATTTCCATAATTGGCCAACAAGGGAGTTCCGCAATTTTATCCCTGCACAACAAAAGGCCATTGTGCTGGTTTCCACATATTTTGGAGCAACATCTTACCCTTAAAGAATTCAGGAATCGTACCATAAAGAAACTGATGCAAATCATCAATGCTTTATACTGAATTCTAAATGCAACTGGTATCCAGTGTAGCTTTCGATGATAAGGTGTGATATGATTATATTTTGATGTTCCCGTTATCAATCTGGCTGCTGCATTTTGTAACCCTTGCAATGCCCTGCACCTAGCCTTGGTTATTCCAAGGTACAGAACATTAAAAGTGAGCAAAAAGGTCTTCCACATCAACAAATCTTCCCGAACTTCAAGGAGAGCGAATATGATAGTTCTTCTTAGTAACCTCTGCTGTTAACAAGGCCAGATGGCGAGCAAAATCTCGCCTCATAGGAATTACTTGGAAGGCAAAATTCAAACAACCCACCAGGGACTGCACCTCGGTGAATGTCAGCTTACGCTTCTGAATAGCCCTGTCAATCTTCTGTTCAAAGCTTGCACCTATCAGCCGGCAAGTGAGATTCCATGCGCTCGGAACCCAACTCAATCCCCAGAAAGACCAGACTGGAGCAAGGCCCTTCAGACTTCTCTTCAGTCAAAGGAATTCCCCAAACCTGCATCACTTGGCAAAACTTTTTCAGCAATACACCACACTGATCGGTTAAAGCAATCCTATATGTGAAGTGCACTGCAGTGCCCCCTAAGCTGGCCCATTGCTCTGCTGGGATATCTGTTTGGTAAGTCTACTAAAAAATGCTAGCCCCCAACCATCCCAATGGCTTGTTCATGTGCATTTTTCCCTAGGACCGTTTTTCCCCCCCCAAAAAATGGTACCTAAACAAAGACACATTGAGCACCAAAACGTCCAAAGTGCCGGGTTTTGAAAATCGGTCCAGACCCTCGGAAATCCAGACTTCTGGTAACCCTAGGAATGGAGCATCCTGATATGCTTATCTGGTGCTCGCCAAACTTTAGCGCTTCTCTGGCACATTCAACTTGCTTACCATACATTGTGTCAATGATCACAGTAAAAACACTTTTAAGTTCAGCATCTTTCCCTTTTATTGGAATAAGGTTGATTATAGTTTGATATCTCGCAAATCAAATAATATCTAAGCAGATTAAAATATAAATACCATCGTCATAGGTTTATGTCTGTAGACTTCTATTAGGACGAACAAACAAGGTAAGTCAATAAAAAATAAAATGGTGGTCGCTAGTGCTTGTTGCACTTTTTTACATCGGGGCAGGCTGTCCCGCTGCTGCCCGACCCAGCCAGCTGAGAGGGTCCTTGGAGAGGAGCCTTAAACACCTGCACAGCAGAGAGGGAGCCTGTCGGTAGTGCTTGTTGCACTTTTTTACATCGGGGCAGGCAGTCCCGCTGCTGCCTGACCCAGCCAGCTGAGAGGGTCCTTGGAGAGGAGCCTTAAAACACCGGCACAGTCGCAGTACACGGCCCGTGGTCGCGAGCTGAAGGGGCGTAGCATACGCCCCTTCAGAGCCTAAGAGGAGCAGGGAGCAGGGTTATCGAATCTTCAACATGGGTAAGAGGAAAGCTAAAGCAATACCATCTGCTGGAACAACACGCCCGATGGATCGCCATCTTGTGGTTCCTATCTTGCCACATATTGAGGAACAGGTAACTTTTAACATTCAAGCTGTCTCCTTATCTTCTGGGGAACCAACACCACCTCCTCAACCATCATATTCCTCACGGTTAGAAGAATCTCCTTCCCCTTTTAAGGAAGGAATAATTTCTTCTTCCCCTCAATCATCTTTACTATCTGGTCTGGAGGTTTCAGGACAATCCCTGGGGCAAACTAAAGAACTAACCCCAGTACAGATGATTACTGGGCAAAGCTCAGACGCTCTCCCCAGGGAACATCACTCTAAATGATGTTTGGCTTAGTATTAACAGAATAGAGTCATCTTTACAAAAAAAAAACGTTTTGAACTTATGTCAATTTTCATCTGATGTAACTGTGAAAATTAAAGAACAAGATAATAAAATTGGAGAAACAGCTGTGAAGGTTGAAAAGCTAGATCAGGTAGTAGGTAATTTACAAGCTAGTACTGTTTCTAATATAAAGGATAGTATGATGATACATGCTAAATTAGAAAAAATGGAAAATGCTATCAGAGTTAAAAATCTTCGCCTGTTAAATTTTCCAATCACACATTACCTTTCTCCGATGGAGCTCTTGCGAATGTATTTGAGGGAGATTACATTAAACTAAAGTGGAGACCTTTGGAGGTTGATAACCTATATTACATCTCAAGAGACTCCAAGGAAAAGGTAGATGAAGGTGGAATTGATAGAATAGTGTTACCTGATAGTTTGAATGTATCAGTTTTTGGAGTCATCTAAAGACATAATTGATAAACGAGCAACTCTTCTCATGACCTTTAAGACAGCTTGAAAAACAAGATATTTTGAAATTATATTTCCTGAA
Organism: Geotrypetes seraphini; assembly: GCF_902459505.1. Lineage (NCBI taxonomy): Eukaryota > Metazoa > Chordata > Amphibia > Gymnophiona > Dermophiidae > Geotrypetes > Geotrypetes seraphini. The sequence continues at coordinate 222,796,892 of NC_047085.1, forward strand.
AAAACAAGAGATGTTTTGTGGTCAACGGGTGATAATTTTTCCAGATGTCTCTAGACAAACTCAGTTCAAGAGGAAACAGTTCCTTCAGCTAAAGCCAAAGGTTTTGGCAGTCGGAGCTACTTTCTTTTTGAAATTTCCATGTAAATGCTTGATTTCATATGTGGAAGATTTTATTAAAGAGAAACCTTTGCTGAAAGTTTAATTTCTAATATTGAGTTTACTTTTGGAGGATGATGTATAATATATATAAAAGCCATTTGCCTGTTCCTAGATAGTAGATAGAAAGACTTGATTTGATGATTTATTTTAAAATACTGGCGATCAGCAATAATGTGGACTAGGATATGGTTGATTAGTTTCCTTATATATTTTGTTGTTCCTTGTAGGGAATTTACATTTGCATTTTTTGTGTTCATTCATGAATGTTTGTTACTAAGGTATTGTAATGAATAATCCAATAAATAAAGATTTAAAAAAATAAAATAAAATGGTGACATAACTCTCCTTAAAAAGATTTCAACCATTTTGCAGAGAACAAAATAACAGTCATTGTAGGCACAGTTTCAGACTTCCGAAACGACAGTTATTTACTTTAAATGGGCAATAAATAACATAGGACAGAAACGGTAATAACTTTTTCTTCTGAGATAGAAATGCTCCAGTATTTTCTGCTGTTTTCTAGTTAAACATTCAAACAAAGGCACATATTGCAAAGTACATATGAGCATTTTCACATCACCTCTACAATACCCATCACCTA